>NW_020222900.1:71187-237863 GCF_003070985.1 Temnothorax curvispinosus
TAGCTCCTTTTCCTCGTTGGCTAACTTTATGCAACAGCATTCTAAAACTCTTTATCGTCTAATATTGTATGTTCGAAAGAGTATGCTTCGCATTAAAGGACACATAACGATATTAAAATAAACGTATTTCTCGAGATATTAAGTCGGTATCGCGTATCGGTGTAGCGTTTAATGAAAATGATGAATGGCGAGTCGCACGATTCTTTTGGCCAGCTCGCGCTTTATTGCTTTAATAAACGAAAATACATAATTGCGAGTAATATAATTGAGTAATTCCAATATTAGGGCAAAGTATAAAGTACAAAGTCTTTTTTTAATCATCTTTCTATTATTTACGGTTGCCGAGATATAAGCGTTTTATGAAAATCAGAAATCATTTGGCGTCCGATCTTTACGGCGCGCGCGCACTTTATTGCTTTAATAAACAAAAGTATATAATTGCGAGTAATATAATTAAGTAATTCCAATAGGGCAAAGTATAAAGTACAAAGTCTTTCTTTAATCATCTTTCTATCATTTACGGTTGCCGAGATATAAGCGTTTTATGTTTTATGAAAGTTAGAAATCATTTGGCGCCCGATCTTTACGGCACGCGCGCGCTTTATCATGTTAAATAAACGGAAGGACGTAATTGTAACGTAATTGTAAAGTAACAAAATTGAGATATTCCAATATCGCAGAATATAAACTAAATAATCCTTTTTGAATCATCTCTATATCTTGGGTGGTTTCCCAGATATTTGCGATAAACGATAGGAAAGACTTTTTTTTTTCTCGCGCCAAGCCAGCGACACATGGCCTTGACCTACTTTCGACGAACAGCTGTACATTATTGATCTACTTTCTAAATTGGCCTTGACCTAGATTGCGAAAAATTCGGCGCGCCGAAAATGCGACAAATAATACTAAACAAATCTCGATAAATACTTTATTCTTAAATTCTCGATAAGTGTGTCATTTATTAGTGCACTAATAACATTGTAAAGTTAATATTTTCTTTGTATTTTTACTAATTGTAAGTCCGATAATCACTAACAGGATATAACATATTTCAAATAAATAAAAATGCAAACTGTTCATATACTGACGAAATTGATTAATTAGGCGAAAGTTATCTTGCTTATAAAATAGTATTTGTAATATTTAATTTGTATTTATTAATTAATAAAACGGATTGTATATTAAAATATTTAAAGAATACTTCGTTGTTTGAAGAAAACGTGTTCATACATTACAGTTGATCCCAATTTGTTATATGTATTGCTAATCTTGCAAAATATGTTGCTATATTTTACGTGCGCGTGAATTCTACATATATGCATATCGCTGTGCACTTGGCATGAGATACTACCGTGTCTTTTAATAAGCAAGGGTTATTATTAAATACGTTAGTAATTTAGTAAACAATACAATATTAATATTAAATTATTATTATTTAAATCTTTTTGAGAAAGTATGTGTAAAGCTTTGTATTATAGAACAACTCAACGTTTCTTATTATTTAATTCATTGCCACAGTTTGCAAAATCTTACCGATATTCTTTATAACTGGCACTGCCACCGGCTTCGTGACTTCCACATGCTCACTGATCGACACAGGTTGAGTAATTGTATGCTGATAACTATTGTCCTTAGATCCTGAGCCTATGTGAAAATCGCCATCATTTCCGAAGAAGGAATGTGATTCTGGAGAAAAATCTTGATGAATGTTTAAGTTCTGGCTACTGGAATCGTAATTCGTTTGATCACTGGATCCGAAATTAGATTGTCTATCAAAATTAAAGCAGTAATTAAAAGTTGCAACACAACGAAACGTACAACGTTATGAAGTAATGAATATGACTATCAAATCTCTTATTCATTTTGCTCTTACTTACTCCCATCCAGAATCACTCTCTGAGAAACTATTAGCGAATGCTGTTTTAATTATTAATAAACATAGAGCGAGTACCTGGAACAATAGAATTAATAACTTTTTATTTTAATCATAATCTTAATTTTTAATACGACATATTTTCTCGTGAATTTTTATTATAAAGAAATATAAAAAAAAAATTTATAAATTATAAAAATTTTTATTTATTAACAATGCTTCTGTTTTTTTTATCTATAAAGAACATGAAATAATTGCTCGCATTCTTATAAAATTTTAATAAATATGTATAAAAGTGAAAGTCAATAAAATAAATTTTAAATATGTTTTTTTTTTGTAAATTAATTTTTAATATATTAATATACTATTTTATTAATAAAACAATTTTTGCGGGTTAGAGAGAGAGACATTAAGTAATTCTAAATTGTCTAAGATTTGAGCAATTTAAATTTAAATACATCATCTCTTTCCTGAACAGATTCTCAATTACAACTACTCGATGACATGAATGTGTGAACGAAGCAGCGAAACGCAAGAAACATCTTATATTATTCGCGAGCGGACACTTAGAAAAACATTCGTCAATATGCCCTTTCTTCTCTCCGAGAAAAGTGCTGCTGGCGACGCGTCGGACTCGACATCATCGCTCTTGCGCTCCACAAAATATCCGGAATCTACGAGAGCATGCAGCGTTATATTGTATCGCGTACGGAAAGTATAGAAATATCGACGATCACTTTCCATCGTCCATTGTTCGTCGTAAAACCGGAACTCCCTCGCGAGCGGAGTCGGGCGAGGAACCTGGCCGGGCGCCACGAATCTCCGCTTCCGCGATTTCCACGCGACTCGCGTCACGGTCCGCGGAACCCCTACATACGTTCTATTTTCTACTTACTGAGGGTAGATGGATCATTTTTCAGAACACGTCGCGAGAAGAGAATACAAGCGTGAACGAGACTACGATACTGCGGATTGACTCCGATAGACCGTTCGTTCTTATACATGACACTTTCTCCCTCCTCCCCTGTTCATCCGATGGATAGCTGATGGTTTCCCGTGGAAACTCGTATGTACGCACTTATATCTGATTAGCAAATTGGAAACGAATGTAGCTCGAGCCTACTAGTTAGAATTACTAGATCGAAACTGCGAGTCTATTCAACCAAAGTAAGAACATGTTTTTAATCTGATCGTGACGCTGATGCGATGCTGCGAGATGCTACCAGCGATTCTCAATCGAGGCGCCGCATTTATTGCAATATACGACATTTGCTATTGGTACACTGTTAAATTCATAGTCAAATACTTAATTTGAGTCATTCCTATACAGGTCGCCGCTGCTTCTATTCAATACGTCGTTAATTTAACTAAAATAATGTTAATTAAACTAAACCAATGGAGTTGAAATAATACTGTTTCGTATTAAAATAATAAATTTCGACACATATGGTAGTTAAAAATAACAAAATGTTATTTAATTCAAATGGTATTAAATTTCATCCTTTAACATTCAACAGTGTACAAAAAAATAACAAACGTTATATTTGATAATATTACAAAGTAGTAAAAACATTAACGTTCAAATCAGGTTCATCTTTACTAAGCGATGATTAATATAGGTACTGATAATTAACATGAAGAAAATAACGAATGGGCAAACGAACGCGTTGAAAACCCGCATGAACTGATCTTACACGTGCTAGCAAAAGTATTGAAAGTGATTTCCTTTTCGTTAAATGTGTTCTTCTTGTTTATCGCGCAGTGCAGTGAAATGGAAATATCTATAATGCACACTGATTTTCTGCAATAAAGTTCTGCGCACTGATATGCATTTAAATTCTTCTATTTCGCAACATACAAACGAAGGAAAAATTATTCCTGTCCACTGGAGTGATTACGGAGTTAATATACGTTTTGTAATATATGTTATTGTAGTGTAACTATGTCAATCTTTGATTTAACTACGAGAAAGCATCGTTAACCGATATCTTGGAATGAATAATATTATAATATACGTTTGGTCTCTCCCCCGAGATATCCTGCGCGCATAACAAAATTAGTTATTTTAGATCTTATTTACCAGTAGAAAGGATTTACTATATATATATTTATGGCGCTAAATTTATCGCATTACCCTACATACTAAAAGAAATCTGTGAGACAGGTATAATCTTAAAACTTGAAGGATAGGTTTATCAGAGTGATCTTGCCGTACGGAAGAAACCTAAAAGAAGAAAGAAAGCTACATTTTGACGTAAAATTATTAGTATAATATCATTACACGAGATCGAGATTGAGACTGAATTACATGTCATTTTAAATATGCAACATATAATGCCAACCTTGTTCGTTTATTTAGAGACATTAATAACCGTGCGCCAGGAGTATCGCCTGACCGTACGCTAATACGGGATATATTAAAAAATCAGGTTACAGCTAGATTCCAGTGAGAGTGGCTGATGTGCGAGCGTAAGAAAGGAAAGCAAATAAAACTGGGTGAAGGAGAAGTTCATGGAAAAAAAGCGACGGAAAAAGACGCGACCAAAGAGAGCATTATCCGGTGTGAAAGGATCTCTCGATCTCGTTGTAAAGGCGGTGCGGGCGCAGCGTCTGAGAATTATTGCGTTTACCGCGGTAATGCGGCGGTATAGAACGGATGATTGACTGCGTTTAACGATAATCGAGCTGCTGTGTTCATTGATGCCTAAAAGTCGCGTGGCCTTCCAAGCTGCATCATCATCGCTCTTAACGTGTGAACACTTGCTCGAAGTAAACAAGAGAAACCTGCGACGCTTTCCACGCCATTTTAATCCAAATTTTAATTTTACGGACAATTGTGTATTCGAGACAGCCTACCGCATTTAATTAGGTGCAATTTATATTTAAAAAATAAACATATTTACATATTGAACATCGATATCTCTGCATAACGGTTTTGCAAACGAGTTTACTATTTAATTTATTCAGTTATTTATTGCGTACATGCGTCTTGTTATCGGCTATATATCTTGTTAATAATTATAAGTTTAATTGATAATAATTATAAATATTAATATAGGTGTGTATAATTACACATTTATTTAGATTGTTATTTCGTATCTTTTTTTTGCATATTGTCAAACAAAAAATTTGTATATCCATTGATTTATATCTTTTAATACTCAATATCTAATTAATAGAAATTTTGATAAAAATACAATATGAGATTTAATAGGTATAAAATGTATAAATAATTTCATTTTTTAAATTTTATAATTTTTAATTTTGAATATGTGTGTATCATCCGGCAGTATTAATTTCTAATTTCGAATATATATGATCCGGCAGGATTAATGATAAGTTATAAATATAAATTTCTCTCTGACATGTCCATCATGTTTCCGTTCAGTACGCTGCATGTCTCTCTTTTCCGGTTCTTCGAAACCATCATTAATACTGCCAAGTCATATTTGCACCAAGGACTTTGTCCGCACGGTCCAGTCTTTTTCGGGACTTTGAAAGAAATGATCTATTGTCCTTACAAATGGACAAGGGTGAGGGCATAGCAATCCAGGGAGTGCAGAAAGAGTGACTTTGATCGAACGACTTTCTTCCGCGTCTGGTTAATAGGACTGTAGCGTAAGGGGTAACGGTACGCGAGGAAGAGACAGGATGACTAAGAAAGGAAGAGGCGAGTGAAAGGATCTCGGGTTCTACGTTCGCCGAGTGTGCATGGTCGTAGATTTAGCGCTGACGACTACGCCCAGATACTTTATGGCGGAATAGAGGACGTTGGCACTTGATCTCGGCGTCACGTCTCACGTAACTGAACATTCTGACCTCACTCCCATTGTTTGCCGATTCTCTCGGAAGGGTTACCGGACTTTCACTCTCTTCTTCCTACAAGAGACAATCTCGGCAGTGGAAATGAATTGGAAATTTAAAAAGCAAATTTGTGGTCTGAAGCGTGAAATGCTTTAAAGAGTGAAATAAGCTATAGTTTTAAATTTGAATACTTGTTAAATTTCTGTGTAGATAAATATAATCAAGCATTCTGTGCTTAGAATAACATCAAGATGCCGATTAGTTACATGTTTAATTATTTTAATATAGTATACATATAATTTTTCTGACTAATATATATGTTATGTACGCACAGATGCACATATATAAATACTTTGACATAAGACTTTGAGTTTAAATCCAAATTTTTGAATATTGTAATTTGTCAAATTATATTCTGTAATGTATAATATTTGTTAAATAATAAATAATCAATCGATGAATGTGACACAAGGATTAGATAATTTATGGCAATCTGTTTTAATGAAAGAGAAAGATTCTCATCGTGATAAACGAGGGTTTCTCTCGTCGCTGTTTTTCAGGATGTACGTTTGTTAACAGAGGATTCTTCAGATTTTCAGACAAAGAAACTGCACATGCCTGGTTAATTAATGATTGTACCAGATATATTGTTTCTATCAGAAAAACGCAATACTTTCCAAGACTTAATGGTTCGATATTTTTGTCATTGTTGCTTCTTTCTTAACACTTCACAGTTACTCCTCTATCCATATTGACTTCTTTTGCAAAGTAATGATTTTTAAAAATCATGACTACAGATAAATAGACGTAATTTAATAAAGTATATCTATTTATTTAAATTATTTAATAAGTTTTACTTAATTATTAATGCAAGGATCATGATACATTCTCTAGAAGCATATTCTATTTTTATGGTATTAAAATTAAAGAAAAAAGTTATAATAATTGCAATTAACAGAACAGAAATGAGTTATTTAAAAAATCAATTTAGCGAAAACAATAGTATAAAATTAGGTAATAAAAGAATCTAAAATTTATTATTAATAGAATATAAAAACAGAAGTAAAATAAGCGATTTCTTAAAATACAGATTTCTTTATTTAGTTTACCACAGAAACTTCTTCACCTTCTTTGTAACTAAATAGTATGTACTTTTGCCAGCCGATGATAAACCAAGTAAAAGATTTCGGTAACGATAACGTTAAGAATAATGTAATACTAATTCTTAGCTATACCATTATTAATAATAGTTTTAAAATGCTGATACATGCGAACTCTAAGAGTAAACTATATTTTACAAGTTTATTTATAAAACTTGCAAAAATAAAATTACTAATACAAGTGGCTCTACCAACCGTTGATAATATTTTATTAAAAATTTATTAATTAACTTAAATAATGTCTTTATTATAAGCAATTAACAAAACAAAAACAATTTTATTTTTAATTTTAATTGTAATTTGTGTATAAAATATTGTAAAAAAATATTTTATAACAAAAATTAATAAAGTTACATTTTCTTTTATTCTGAATAACGAAATTATTTCAAAAGCTCTAAAAAATGACAGTAAATATATTAAAATTTTGCTTTAAATGCAAATAGATAGATATTATTTAATATATAATTTAATATATTAGAAATTAGAGTGAGATATACATAAAGTATATATTGGAGCAAAAGCATTTTTCGAATATAAGAACATACAAACTTGATAAATTGATAAATGCATATTACCATGTTATTAAATTAAATAAATAATTCAATAAATGCGTAAAATGACAGAGAACAATAAAATTGACAGAAAACTCACGAAATGAACTGAATATAACTTTTATTGATGAAGTGATATTTTCATATAACAATTACAAAATTATTTTATTAACACTATAAATGCCCTTTTATGTTGTGCCGCCACCACAAGTGTATAATATATGCCATTATAGATATATGTGCAAATATATATAATGTTACGAAACGATTTTCAACCCCAAGGATGGTGAGCAGGTTTCTGTAGACTCGCTTGCTGGACCGCAGCTGCTATTGCGTTTTCTTTCGCAGCTAATACATCCCTTTCCTGTTCAAATTAGACACATATTGAAATTAAATTAATGTCATTAGCTTGTAACAAATGACGCAATAATACTTAACAATTTTCCAATACAAACTTTGTGCATATTAGCGGAGAAACAACTCTGTCTTCTTTCATAGGGAAATATAATTAAAAAAATTCATATTTTTATAATAGTACCTTAGCTTCCTGCTCGGTCTGACTAATTTGCTTATCAACATCCAGCTTTCGCAATTCCGCGGCGGTGTTAGCCGCGTTTCTTTGGATTGCCGCAGCTGCGGCGGTTTCCCTCGCCGCTGCTACTCTTTGTGCAGCTGCCACAGCATCCTTTAGGGTTGCTAATCTCTGTTGCAGTGCCACGAGCTGTCGAGCGCTGGCTTTAGCCTCAGTGTCGGCGTACTGCGAAATCTCATGCGACCTGCACAAAGTGGAAATACTAATAAGTGCGCGGCGTAAAAGAGACAGGCGCCCAGTGGATGCCACACGTCACGGTCCGCGGTGGAACAGTTAGACATATAATAACGGGAAATCAGAGTGAATTAATTATTCGTCATATACCTTGCGGCAGCTTCCCTCGCCGCCGCTTCCTTTGCCAATGCAATTTTCTGCTGAATCAACGCGGATTGCTTCGCCTCTGCAACTTTGTGCTGAGCCACGGCAACATTGTGGTTCGCCTCTTTTGCCTGCTGTATCGCTCTCAGAACCTCGGGTGGGTACGCGATGCTGGGCGTACCGGGCGCCGGATCCTTCAACGCCTGTCATGGAAATTGATAAGCAAATGTATTTCCTCAAATCATGCGTATGATGTATAACGCAAAGTGCGTGATAAATGTTGCGCACCTGAAGCGCCACATCGTGAGTGGCTTGAACTTGGACCTGTGCGAGCGCTACATCGGGGGCAATCGGTGGATTCCAGGCTGAAGCAGCAAAGCCCGTAGGAGCCCATGGTGGAGCGAAGGCTGGCACGATCCCAAAGAAATCGGGCGATCCGAAGAACGCCACTCCGCGCTTATGCTTCTTCGATTCCGATTTCAGCTCCACCACGGACGCAACAGCGAGTAGAAGCACGATCTACAAATAAATCTCTTATTTAATTATTTTTATTTTCGATGAAAATATTGACAATAAGAATATACGACAATAACTAGCTTTAAGAAATAATTGTACAGGTTTTTTTTTTTTAGATTCTATGAAGTTATGAAATTTCTTCCAATGTGTGTTTGCACGATAGGTACAAGTTAATTTAAAAAATAGAAGTTTCTTAGCTATTGTGATATGAGATATAAAATGTATTATGTTCATAGAATTTGGGTCTGATGAGAATAAAAATGTGCTTGAGCTTCTAGTTACCGTTACGATGGTCTTCATCTTGCGAGAAATATTGCTGATGATACTGAATTCTCCACTGGTGGACCTCCGGTATATATACAACTTGTGATATAAGGAAGAATGCTCTAACGTCTCCGGGATAATCAGAGAATTAATTAAAACTATTACGAGGTGTCCGTAAAAGTCCACGTATCGCAAACAGAATTATAGGCCTTCATTGTCTAATGACGATTCTCTGCAGGGCGTATGCTATACAATCACTACACACGAAGCCACTTACATCTTGGAAATCGATGGACGAAGATCATATCTCGTCCTCAAACTCAGGAAGTAGTTAGCTAGTTGTGAGTATATGTACCAAGTACTTCCGTTTCAACGTAGACGTCAAATAAATTTAGTTAATAGATATTGAAAGGACGTTCGATTTTCTTGGTAAGTATAGATGTTGTTTATACGTATTGCTTCGTACTTACATAGCTGTATAAGATTGGTCACAAAATATAAAATATAAATAAGGTATATAGACGCAAAAATTAATTTCTTAAATAAAACAAATTGATATATTAAATATTAATTTTATAGACATTAATATCCAAAATCTAAGTATAATATATTCATAAATTTTACAGTTGGCAAAATTAACAAAAGTTGAAAGCACAATGCACTTGAATATAATGATCGAGTTATAACATAATTATAATGTAGAATAATAAAATAAAATAAATAACGTTGGTGTAGGGTAATTATTTATGCAGGGATAAACTAATAAAGAAACAAAGCTAATTCTCTATGAGGTTTATTTTATTTTAAAGATTCATAAAATATCTATGTTTAATTTTATTAGATTACATTAAATTATATATTTTTGAGATTTTTTGTTGAACATATAGAATTATCATTGTATGTTTTTGAAACAAATTAGTAATATTTTTTTTTAATTAAAGTATTTGTAATAATTATAATTTCTAACTGATAGTCTATATTGTAATACTATAATTGTATAACTCCAATAAATATTGCAAATAAAACGGAAAACTTAACGCATAAAGAAATAATACATGTGGAATCTGTTTTATTATTCTATGATATCATATAACAGATAATAAAAATAAGAACATAATAGTAACGAATGTAAATATATAAGTAATATTCGATTTCTTTTAAGAAAGCCGCAGATAAAATTCAGATAAAAACTTAACGCATATATAAAGAAATTATATATATGGAATCTGTTTTATTATTTTATGATATCATGTAACAGATAATAAAAATAAGAACGTAACAGTAACAAATGTAAGTATACGTAATACTTGATTTCTTTTAAGAAAGCCGCAGATGAAAATCAGATAATAAATTAACCACAGATTTTCTTATATTCAATAAAAATCATGTAAAATTTCATTGAAAAATTTGGTCTGAGAATATTGCATACGCAACGTTGCTTAATTTAATATTTTTGGTCATCGCTTAGATTCCCGTCAGGTCACGAAAAATTTCTGTGTTTGTGAGAGAACGCACCTGACCGCTCAATATACCCGACCTATAAAAAGAAGTTACGTCATCAAGATCTGACAATTGTTTCACGTTCGATTTAGTAACCGTTTCCTCAGGTGAGGAATTTTTATTTAATTTCCAGTTTCTCTCGGAGAAATACGGATACGAATCTTCGGAGGTAAGTTCGCTGCTGGTCTGGGGCTTCTTGAATTTGTAATATTTAGCAGCATGAGGATAGTCGTCTTCCTTCGGTGTTTTCTTAGTGGGTGAAAATTTCTCGGTTTTCGCGCGCTTAGAATATTTTTTGGTCCTGGGCTTTTTGTATCCAAAGAACTCCTCGTAGATCACTTTGGGTGTCGTTTTAGCGAAGATGTCCGAACTGAAAGCTGTGCTGTCTCCGAAATCCGTCTTTGGTACTTTACGATTTTTTCGGGAAATGCGTGATTCTTGACTTCTCGACTCTTTGGGTTTCCCATGTTTTACGCGAGATTGATTACTATTCTTTTGCCGTTTAGAAGGACTCGGGCTAATATAACTGTCTATTTCTGGCACTTCTTTCACGTGCGGGTATTCTGCAAGTGTTAATGTTAATTTAATTACTTTTATTACAGACTAAATATATTAGATTATTATTTCAATTAAGGGGATCCTAAAGCCGTCTGTAATACCGGCTTTTTTTCTTAGCACTAATCTTTTAATTGACTTTATAGAAATGCAAAATTCTTGTCTAGAATTAAAGTACGCATCAAAATCTAGGTCATGGTGGTCAAATTTATATCGAAAACGAAAAAAAATTAATATTTTTGTTAATTTTTGGTATACGTGACGACAATATTTGCTTTGTACAAAAATTCCACGATAAATATCCACAAAATTAGACCGGCATGACCTAGGGACAACATTTAAGAACAATATCGTGCAATTAGATCTAAGATTGAAAATCTAGAAAAAAAGATTACTTTATATAACTTTTATATGTGCAAAAGCACATTCAGGTTGACAGGATAAGCAATATTGCGTGTGGCAAGAGATGGCGCAGTAATCGAACAAAGACAGATGCCTCTCGTTAGACAAGGACAGATATAGATATATGACAAGAAAACAGAATTAGAAATGTTGACATTACCAACGTCGAGGAAGTTCAGCCTTCACTTTAGGATCCCCTTAACAAACATAATTTAATTTACAAATCTCTATAAATCAAATAATTTATCTCTTCTCGTATAACATTATTATTTTAAAGTCACGAAATTTTCAGGGCTAAAGCTATTTCTTAAACAGAATTGTCTAATAATATACATGTAACACTGAAAGTTTTTAGATAAAATCATTATAAATATGTAATTCTGCCTAAATTGTTTACGTGCACACGATTTGTCAGTTCTGTGTACCTTGTTTCGGTAGCTCTTCCCTGTAAGATTCTTCAAATTCCCGCTCAAAGTCTTTCTGGTAATACTTGGATCGTTTTGGTTGTATCTCGTCAGAACTCTCATTGGCTTCCTTGCGTTTCTCCTGCTTACGGCTTTCTTCCTCCTCTTCATCCTCATCTTCTTCTTCTTCGTACGAGTCGTGCGATGGTTTTGAGGATTCAGCACGGTACTCTGATGACGGGTCTTCTTCCTCTTCGTCGTCGTCCGATGAATAATTCTTATAGCTGGAGTACGGTTTATCCTCGTCCTCATCAGATTGTGCTCTATGCTTCCCAAACACCTCGTCGTACTGTTTGAAAGGATAAGACGTTGAAGGCTTAAAGTCACTCTCCAACGGTGACTCTTTGAAATACTTTCCTGGTTGACGCTCATCCTCGTCAGCTTCGGAACTGTGATCATCTTCCTTATCCGGATTTTGGTATCCTAGAAATAATATTTTTAGTATAAATATTCATTTCAAACCTATTTTATTATTTTAAGTTGAATAGTAAAAACACTAGTTTGTTATTACATCTGCAAGCATATTAATAAATGCGATATTTTCTAATACTTTTTTATTTTAAAATTTTAAATAAAGTAAAATTTTATTATTTTTTGTATTCTACTTAATTACATTTTTTTATGATTAAACATGTAATTTGCAAGCTAATACAAACTTTCATCGTCCCTGTCTTCATCATCATTATCATCATCATCATCAGGTTGGGGTGTATGCGGCTGTGGATTTTTCTTATTGATAATCTCTACATCGTTCAGAATGCCTTGCGTTGAAACAGAAGGATGAGCGGTATTTTGTCGCGCGTTAACTGGCAGCACGTTTCCATTATGTTCCTTGTCAAAGTGCAATTGTGGTTGACTATAAAGGGATTCGTAATTGCCTTGCGCTTTAGGAACATTACTAGTAACAGGGTGAGCCTCTATGCTGGCGCCTTTGTACAGCGGAAATTGCGGGCTACCGTTGGCCGTCTGGATCGGCACAATTTGACCTTGGAAGCTCGACAGAGGCGAGGAAAACGGCGAAACGTTACTTGATTGAAGTGCCATGTTGAATTTTGGCCCGGTTCCAAACTTAAAACCCACATCCGACTCGATCGGATAGTTCGAGCTTAGTAGAAACGGCTGACTATCGAAGGCGGGCAAAACTCCTGGACTGGAGAAGTCCAGATTACTCTGAAGTTGAATTACCGGAACCGAAATTTTCTTACCGTTCACGTCTACGGTAACCTCGTCCTTCTGCTTAGGGTTCTGAGTTGTTTTGCCCGGCAACTGGGTGATGCTTGACACCGCGGGAATGCTCGGCGCGTACACTTGCGAGTAATCGGTAATTTTTGATAGAGGATAGCTCGTTTTATACACCGGTGCCTGTACGGCAGAAGAAGAAGCGCTCTGGGAGATAAGTTTATTGATATTGGTGAACGAGGGATACTCGAAGTCGGAAAAACTGGCTAATTCAATCGGCTTGGCCTGATAAAATGCATTGTAGCCAGGCGAGTAGATGCCTTGCAGTTTCTGGAGCGACTGCGACACGATCGATTTCGGCGCGTCTGGCGGTTTCTCGACGCTCCTCGCAGCCTTGTACGCATCGGGATTATTCAATATGCCGAAATACGGAGCCAGCAGATTGCTCCGACTCTGCTCAGGCTTGATCTGGTAGACGGGGGACGAAACGTAGGAAAGCGGCCGCTCTGGCACGCTGCCATACGCGTGAGAGCCAGGCCCGTGATTCGTATAAGGCACTCTCTGAGCGTCCGTCGCCTTGGCGTTTCCATAACGAGGGGCTGATCTCAAGTTAATATCCTGAGGCGACGGGATTCTCGGCGTAGTTTGAGTGTCTCTGAATTGCTCCTGATTATTGCGGATATTGTGGCCGGGATCTACGACTACGCGTTTCGATTTGATAGACGTGACGGAAGCGCGAGTCGATGGCACGACGTTCGTGGCAAAACATATCCCAGACGTAAAGAGAATGATGTTTATGATCTGGAACGTATTCAGCGCACATGCGTTTTAGACATCGGATTATGTTTGATATGAAAAAAATGTTAATTAAGAATGTAAATATTATATTGCATGATAACTTGCATGATTAATCCGCAGATCTGAACAATAAGTTTAAGATGACGTATGTAAATTGTATGCGATTTGAATAAATAATTTAGAAAATGTGGCATTAAAACTTTATACGCTTTTAACTCAAAAATCGTGAATATTATTAATACACGGTAATTATAAATATATAATAAAGATCTATATGATAGCACACATTGCAACATATATCGAAGGAATAAAACAAATCACATTTGTAGTAAATTTGGAGTAAATCACTGTTACAATATTACACATAAACATAAACGATCGACGCGCGGTAAGCGTTCATTGTTTAAAATAATTGAGAAACTGGAGAAACACGTACCAACATGGTACTCGTACAGTTCGGTACGAGCAGAGACCAAAGTTTAACGTTAACTGGCTGCGACCGACATTCTCTCATCTTTTATATTCGGCGTTTACTGATGCGAGACAACAGAATGGGTTAGACTTTCCTAAACTTTGTAAAAAGCGTATCGAGAAAAACCGAGTCAAATCACCTCGCTTCTCCCTGATCAGTGAAGCCATAATCATAACCATTGATCTATCTTTTTATTAACTTACACTTCTCTCTCTTTTGTGATCTGTTATTTATATCATCATCATGCAAGTTGTAATGCAACGTGATCGTTAAACGGTTGAGTCTTATTATCGTAAATGTGAAATCTGCGAATTTGGTTAAATTTGATTTCTCGTTTAATTAATTAATAAAAATAAAATTAGTAAATAATAATAATAGAAAATATTTTTAATATATTAAAATATTTATCATGCAGAGTTTAAAAAATATAAATGGGATAACGATATAAAATTATTGAATAATTATATATTTTTTCAATGTCTACTGACTATCTTGTACAGGTAATAATAACTGTACCATTTACCAGAAAAATGATTATTTCCTTTAGTAGCCGTTATTCTAAGAAAACTTGCGCGAGCATATCCAGCATAATAGTTTTGTGAATTAACGTTGATCCCAAACTAATTTCTGCCTAATTCTCAAGTTATTTTACGAGAAAGTGGCTGTTGCACAATAAAAATGCTCCAATGGATTTATGTATACAGGCTTCATTGAGTAAATCTTCAAGCTAATGATTGTTACATACTGCGAGGTGAACGTCTCTTCCCTCTGGGATACGGTTGAATTATTATACTAACCAACTGGAAAGAATGCAGTTATATATATTTTCGCCATACTGCTGATTTATTTGTTAATAATCAATTTTAATATAATTTAATATTTGCTTTAAATTGCAATTATACTAATTTACGATTTCTTAAGTTGTTTGTTATTTTTTAAATAATCAATTATTTTAAAACAATTATTCATTGAAGTTAGTAATCATTTAAGACTGATTTTAATTTCAATTGTGAGAAACATTCTTCTTGTATTATTTAATACTTTTTATGTAAAATAGTGTTCATGAATTTTAATCTTAATTGGTAATAACACAAATATGTGACAAAAATTATATATTAATTTTATAAAAATATTGAATTATTTAAATTTTTTAACGCAAAATTCTTTTAATTAATGTTTTTAATAAATCTATCTTACCATCTTACTAAATAAAAGTATTATAACATCGGAGATTATAATGAAACTTTTTCAGTTTTTAAAAAGAATGGTACCTGCTAGATAATGAAACTTTTTTATTGGTTTACGTTTATTGCTTTTATGATAAAGATTAAAATCCTGATCCGATTTTGTCACGAAGAGCTTGAAAAGAATATGGATGCTATGAATATTAATGCAGCCATGAAAACATCTCGCCTTTAGAATGTTGATGTAAAAATTTGACACATATCGCATTTTTATTAAAATCAACAATTTCCAGAGCATGATCTTGCATTTCTTTTTGCATAAATATTAAAAATAAATATACTTATTATCATGTGTTTTATCTAATAAAAAAAACACATTTTATTAAAAGATATTAATATTATTTATCGCAATACGACTATAGATTAAAGATATATTAGATAAATAATAAAAGAATAATGTATCTAAGTTAACTAGTATATAATTACATCTATTTAGTTAAATAAAAAAACATTACTAATACTTACCTTTTACAAAATTCTCTGCATTTTTCCTCAGTACAGAAAAAGTCTGTCTAGTTTCCAGTTCTATTTATCGTGTTCTTGAACACAGATATATATAGGTGAAAGAGAAAAGAGAAAATCTACGAGAAGAGAAAACAGGTAGGATTTGGCAGGCGTAACAAACGCCGTACAAATTACAAGACGTATGTATTTCTTGTTTAACTTAATATGTACATACAATACTTGTCAGCCTTTTATAATGATGACCGATGAATTTCCTTTCCCCTCGAACCGAACACTCCGTGCGAGCGCATGCCATACTAACGATTTTACAATTTTCGTATCAAACGTACTATAATCGTACTATAATCGTACTATAATCAAACACTTACTGTTAGTGCGAACAGCGCAGCTCGATACTCGGGTGATATTGCATTCGTTAATACACAAAACGGACGGAAAATCGTCCGTTACCGCGGAGCAAAAACGTACTTATCTAATTAACTCTAGTCCTTTCGCGAGCGAATTTACGATTTCACGCGCAGACCCAACGAACGCGTCATGTGATCGACATCTTACTTGTACTTTTGATTACAAATTCACGCGGTGCCGTTCCCCGAAAAGACATTTCCGTTGGTAACCGAAACAGGTTGCGACGCAACGTCGGATCTCTTAAGGTCCATGTAGTCTCTTAAGGAATCAGCGTATAACTGCTGCTGCCGCTGACGCCTGTCCCTCTCGAAGAATTGCCTTAACTGATTTTTGTTGTGAAAATAATTCGGCGGGCCTCTGCTCGGCAACTGTTTGTTCTTCATTAGTAAACCCATAAGATTGTGCATCCTGGGATGGTTGATGTCGTAGGACTTGTTATTCTCGATCTCCCTTAACATCTTGCCGAAGACTTCCGGTGTCGGCGTGGTGAACGTTGGATATAAATCACGGAACGATCGGTGTCCAAAATCGTAGTCGAAGCTTTCAGAATCGAAATCTACGGGCGACTTACGGTAACGCGTTCCGTCCATGTACATTTCTACGTTGCTAGCGGACGTTTCCATCCCACCGGTTCTAAACGAACTGCCTGGCCTCACTAATTTTCTCGGGCCGTTCTTGAATCTCGAGCCTGGTCGTTTCTTCAACGGTTTATCGTGGAAACGACCTTTCGAGCGGAATGAATCCGGCCTGGGTGGCGTGAGAAATTCCAAATGGCTGTCGTCGTTGAATTCGTAGTTGGAACTCCCAGCATAGCTCGAATCTCCGAATTTAGGTTTGCGACCCGGTTTAACTTCGCCGTGATAGATATGTATCGGTCCCGCGGATCCTCGCGTTTTCAGCAAATGTTCCAAGGTCTCTAGTAGCAGCCGTTTCTTTTTAGATCTGGGCGCGTCTGCTGTCCGTATGCTGTTCTCGCTCTGATCCGCTTCGAGAAGATCTCTATACTTCGCGTCCGTCAAAGAACTCCTTAATTTTTGCAGTTCGAGTCTCAGTTTGGCCAAGTCGCTTGCTTCATTTTGACCATCTCCCGGCCTTCTGTCGTTGTTCCACTTCTGCGAGTTGTACATCGTCTTCAGGGATTCCTTGAACATTTCCTCCGCGTATTTCTGCAAGTCCGATGCAAGCTTCGGCTTCATGAGCAGCTCGCTTTGACCTGAAAACGGTTTGAAGAAGTTTCCGCCGGGCATGACGGGCACCAGATTCAAACCAGACTGAAGAGGCTCGTTGATTGGCAATTTACTGTTAAGAGCGTTCTGATTTTTTATAACGTCAATGTTAGGAACAAAATTAATTGGATTGAACACTGGTCGGTCTTTACCCTTGGCTCCGGACTCTGTCAGAGAATTTACGTAATTCTGCAGGCCTAGCGCAGTTTGCGGAGTAGCTGAGGCGATTGTGCTGAAAATCGGAATGGGCGTCGTCACAACTGTAGTCGGATAGTGTATCGCCTGATTCGTGTTAAAAAGACTCGATTTAAGGTTCGGATTCACAATCTCTACATTCTTCGCGCCTACGTTCGGAAGATGAGCTGCTCCAAGCGCATTGTTGATCGAATGACTAGTCACGCTTTCAGCGGCCTGCAACACAATACCGGGCTGTCTGCCGCCCTTCGCCAGCTGTTTGTTCATTTGAGCTTGCAGTTGTTGCAAATTCTGCGTATTCTGATTCTGCACGAAATACGGGTTAACATTAGCCGCTTGCTTCCGTCCATTCTGATCAACGGCTAAAGTCGCGGTAGCAAGGAAGTTTGCGCCGGCAGTGGGATACGCGTTCTTCTTGCTCTGCGTTTCTAGATTGGCCCTGTTCTCCGGCGCCCCCGGGCTGGACAACAGCGTGGGCGTTGTCGGCAGACCCTGCAAGTTACCGTGATTTATCAAATTCTGGCCCTGCAATCCGTGGGTATTCACCTGGATCTGCGTTGGCTGTAGAAAACTCGGATACGTCTGAATGGTCGACTGCGGCACCACGGTGAAGGTCGTTCGCGGCGTTACGTTGCCCTGAACACTCACGCTCTGCAGCCCGGGCGTGAAGGCGAATACAGGTGTCATAGTGCTCGGAACGTAGGTCGCTCTCAGGGTATCCGTGATCTTATTTTGATCGCTCGGATGGGAGAGCAGAACCGCGTGCACGGGATTTTGGAAGGTGTTCTGGCCGACGATGATATCGGGCACCGGCGTGGAGACCAGGTTCTTCGCTAAATTCTGAGCGAGAACAGACTGAGGCGTGCTGAAGGCGCCGATCGGCGCGACGGTGGCGAGATTCTGCAGCATCGCGTTGGACACGTCGAAACCCTGGCTGCCACCTAACGCGGTCGCGTGGTCGAAGTTTGCCACGGGCACAAGATTGACAACGTAATTCGGCTTCTCCAACTGATCCAACTGGATCCCACTGGAATGAGAGATCTCGAGATTCGGTGATACCTGATTCCACGTGTTAGTATTCTTCAACCTGGATCCACGTTGGGCATTGGTGCTCTTCGTTTTCGTGCTACCGCTGTTTCTTATAGAGTCGTGTCTGATGTCTTCGACGCTCTCGTCGCTATGATTCGCGCTGGGATCATCGAGCCATGGATTTGCCTTCGTTCTGTGCCGCTGTGACTTCAGTCTCGCAGAGTTGTACGTATATTTATCCTCCTCTGCGCTCTCGTTCAACGTGCCTCGATGTTCTTTAGGAAGTTTTCTGGAAGAATCAGGATAAGAAGGACGTCTCCGATTTTTTTGCGCGACTCTCGGTCTCGGCCGGTCGATATAATCGGAGTATTCTGTGCTCTCGTTTGAGAGATCTCTGGAATCCTCCGTGCGGTGATAACTACGCTGCCTGTTGTTACTGTTATAAGGATCGTAGTGATTCGAGGTCTCCAAGCTAGAAGAGTCCAGGTTTTTCAAGGTTTTGTCATCGTTATCCGACTCGCTGTTTCGCAGCTGGCTGCTGAACTTCACGTCTACCTTGTGGTTGCTCGGCTCGGCGACTACGACCGGCTTCATGAATCTATGGCGTGTCCTCGGCGATTCCGCCGCATCGTTATAAGTTCCGCTATGCCCGAGTTCGTTGGCCTCGTAATTCGTCCTTGATGAGGACGGGTCCGCTGCTGCATTCTGCTTGGCCGCGCTCAGCCCGTTGTAATTCGCGGTGTTCTGCTGCTGATAATTACCGGCGACTTTCTCCTGCTCGTAAACAGTTTTTTTCGTATCCTGGGCGTTGTTGTATGACGCGTAGAACTGAGCATAGATATCCTCCCCGTTGTTGCCTTGTTGCTGCGACTGCCAACCGTAATTGCGAGTGTGGTTCTCGAGCCTCTTCCCTCTATCGCCGTTTGGACGCCTCGAGGAAGGTTTACTGGACTCACCGTCGGTCTCGGTGCTCACCGTGCTGCGCACGTTCTCGTAAAAGTCCTGGTAATTGGCCACCGCGGGGGTGTCGTTGTTCACCTTCAGCAGCTCGAACTCATTCAGCCGCTCGTCCTGGAAATCGAAAGACCTGCGATTCGTCAGTGATCTAGGCAGACTCAAGAAGATCCTCGCTTCCGAGGAGTATGCTAAGTCCTCTTCCATCTTTCTCGCCCTCGCATTGGAGCTGTCTTGAGCACTTACGGCAATCGTTGCGGTGCTGTCTTGTTGTTCGTCGTCATTGGTCTGCGACGAGTCAGATTCGTCGTACGTGACGGACTGTAAGGCGGACGGTACCATAGGCACGAAGCCATTGGAATTTTCATAGAGTACGGTTGCGTTTAACGACGATGATACGCTCGAGGGCTGTTCTTCAGGATCCTTCGAGTCTTCATTCTGCTTTACAGCGTGTACCACAGTCTCCGAGGCGGTTGCAAGTTGATCTAAGATCTCTTCACCCTTTACGTCGGCGGTCTCTGTGCATCTCGTTTGCGGCCAGCTGAGGAACAGCAATATCATCTACGAAAGTTGAGAAACTCTATTAAATTGCGCTATTAAATTGAAACTTGAGAGCATTAGCAATTTGTCTGAGCAATCAAATAATTAATAATAAATTTAATAAATTTAAGTAACAATGTGTCAACACTTGATACAAAATAAAATATGTGAAATAAAAATTGTATAAGTGTGTATATATATGTATTTAAAGGAATGTACTTGAGACAATATAAAAGACAAAATCTTATATAAAATTTGTATAAAACATGTATTAATTTGTCGATTAAAAATAAAGGATTTATTACAAGACGTGCATGTGCGATATAATTATAACATAATTATCATTAAACTGGCGATAAACATCGAAGAAATCAAGTTATTATAAAAGTATGAGATCTAAAAGATACATCCCATATATAGTTTTGATCGTAAGTCTCGCTAAAGAAGAAAGTAGCATATATGCATTGCAAAGTTTGGACAGCTACATGATAGTAAGCAGTGTTAATTGCTGTTTCGTCAAGGAGATGACCTAGAAAAGAAAAGCAGACACACTGGAAAAGTAAAATGCGAGCGTGTGTAATGGAAATAAGGACTGGATGTGCACGGAAGCAGATCGTTCGTGGACTTTCTCACCGATTCATGGTCATTCGAATTGTTATTTGACAATGACGGACTCCTATACTAATGTCATCGTTAGTGTAATGATTTTGAACGGCAAGTATAAAAATTTTTTCAAAGCTTGGAATGCAATCGTATAAAAGACTTTTCTTTTGTAAAATGCAGAAATCCGAGCAACTAACACATAGCCTATCCGTTTAGAGAGTGTCGGTGAAAAGTAATTGCGGAGAAAACAGAGCCAATTTAAACTATTCTTTATGCCTATCGTTAAACAAGTCGGTCGAAGTTGTCGATTGAAATATAACATCGTTAATATTCATGTCTTTATTTAAAAGCAGTCTTGTCGATCAGATTTCAAAAGCATTTAAAGATAGTGTTTGCGTAGTAATTTGTCTCTAATTTATAGCATTTGCATAATTTTACATTTTATTTTTTATTATTGTATTAAACAATATGTGCATTAAAGTATTAAAGCACACAAGAAAAAGGTGCAATCTCTGTATAATATTGTTTTTATGTAGACTTTATTAAATAGCGACTTTTATGTAAATAATTTAAAAAAATATATTTATGTTGTGCATTTAGTACAAAATATTTTTAAAATCAATTCATTTTTATAGCAGAATGATGATTAAAAAAAATTAAAAATTTAAAATACACAGACTAATATATAATATAATAATAAAATAAAAAATAATTAAAATATCTTAATAATGTAAAATAAAAGTAAATAAAATAATGTGTTTTATAATAGAGAAAAGTTCCCTATTGAGATAGGCTCCTAATATGCGATAGCGAGGTTTCTGCTAAACTAATAGGTTCTATCTGTTGGTTCCATCATGGACTTATTGCCCTTAGAGTAAAATCTGTTTAGTGGAAAATTCATTATTCGATCGTGCGTGCACTCGCCTACTACATTTTTCAATTCTGCACATAAACTTCCAGCAATCACGTTAAATAGATGTGGTATCTCATAATAGGGAACTTTCCTCTTATATGTTTTACGTACAAAGTATTTTAGTCTCATGTTATTTTAGTTTACGGTAAAAATAAAATTATGTTTTTACATATATTATAAAAAAATATAAAGCATTAAAAATATATAGCACATATATCATAAATATACATAGATATAGCTGAGATGGAGAAAAGAAAGTTATATGTACAGTTAAAAAGTATTATTCATTGCAATTTGTTAATATTTATTAATTTTTTATCAATTTCATAATACAACTTTACTGCCAAAAAATCTATAGAGAATACGAATTAAATAAAAGGATTTACAACGAAAAGTTAAACGTTTAAATTGCTTAAAAAAAAGAAATAAAAAGAGAAGAGTTATAAGTTTGATATATTCTTTTTCTCTATATGTATATTTTGATAATTATGAGAGAGAGAAAGAGAGAGAGAAAAAAATAGAGAGAAATACAATATATTATATCTATATTTTCTTAGAAAGAATTTCACACTATTTCACATGCATATGAAAAATTTGTCACTCAAATTCGGAGCATATAATGCAACATTGTATTTAATATTCCACATTATTAATGTATACAAAATTGTTAATATACCGAATCCTTTTCCATTAATCCACACAAGAGAATAAATAATGAATTTTGTCTCTCACCGCACAAAACTTCGCACTTTCACAAAGTACTCCGATCTAAGTACTTACATAATAAAAAATCATTTTCGTCGAAGTTTTGACTTTTTTAAGGTTCCTCCAGATCAAACATTAAACGAAAAGGATCCGTGCGCCACACTGTACTACGCGTACACATTGATCACGACCATTCGTTCCCGTATCCTCGCCTCGTAATCTCGAGGACCGCGCGTGGTGAGCTTCCACGCGAGAACTGAGCCACATAGTAGATACGCGATTTTCTTTATACAGTCTGGCGGCCAAGTGAAAAATATCGTTCTAAATATTATCTTATACACCACACAGCCGCAGAAGATAACTTTCATTTGCGACACGCGAGTGCGCCTGGATAAGTATTGTCCGGCGTATCATGCGACGCGGTCTCTAGTCATTACTATGGAATTCGAGCAGCGGGATCGCCATTGTACGGAAACGGAGAGATGTCGTACTCGCTACGTGCGTTTCACAAAATGCTCTCGACTGGAAACGAAATCGCTTTATTTCAAGTTCGCCCGAGGGACACCAGTCGCGACTCTTGTAACGAACTGAAGGAGGGCAATCGCGATTTTGCGAAATGCACTCGCGAGATATTTATTTGTAACCGGCGAGATAATTGGCTCCGGTCGTAAACAAATAAATAAGAGAGATCCGAGGATTTCTCCCTTGAATAGCATTGTTTTGTCTAACATTGGGAATCGCTTCGATTCAAGTGTATACCACTTCCGGCGCTTTGCAGCCTCCGGTTCTCATCGTCTCCGATTGACTGGATCGAGCCCGAGTATTCTCTCGTCAGTACTTTTTCCGCCGTAGTTTTATGCGCTCTAGAACACACGCATTATGCCCGATGCGCCTATACTCCTCCCGACGCGCGCCGTGGAAACGAAGGTGCACGTCCGTGTGTAATGAACACGAGCCGATCTCCTCCCTGCGTGCGGAGTCGCTCGTGCCTCGTGCCCGTGCGTTCAGCGTTCAGCAGCAGTTTCATGCCTCGCGCCTAATTGCCGTGCCGCAATTGCCGTAGATGCAACGCAGATATCGGAGCCTGTCCGTTGTGAAAACGTGGAATTAACAATAGCTGGAGCGAGCTTAAGATCTTTTTTCTTACGCGCCTGCCAGACAATTAGCGTTAATTGCGGTTCAACAGCATCGGTCGACATCGATGCGTATCTCTAGACATGCCCGCGCGTCGCGGTAGTATCTCTTATATTAATAATTTAGGATTGTTGTACTTTTCTTACGCACATCGGCATTCGCGAATGATCGCCTTATCGGTCCGTATCGAGTAGATGAGTAATAGAGCTCGTTAGCCGCTCGGTATGCGTGGATCGATAACAATTTCTGTTAAGGCAAAAACTTTTACTTTACTTGTACATATAACCGCACGTATATGTGGTATGATTATTAGGAAAAGTTAACAAGTAAGTCTCACAGTCTAACATGCATTTACCGGCTTTTTTCCGTAACCAGATGATACCTACCTTGTCCATGTAATATGCTATACAGGATATCCTGGAACTGCCTTTTAAACTGCGGCTTCTCTAATCATTTCAGAAATGACCTTTCCTAGTAATAATGTTTGAAGTAATTTACCCAAGTTTTTTTTTAATTTTTAACATAGCATGTTTTTAATTAAAGAGAATTTAATTTTCTTGTCATTAATTCTTGTTTGTAATTTCTTCATCTTAATGATTAACTGGGCGAAAATTGAACAGTACTTTAATTGAAGTCAAATTAATTTAATAACATGTACTATAAAATTTTTAATGTTTCATATGTTTTATATTTTATATTATTTAAAACTTTTATAATGCGCCGTATATTCAAGTCATATTCTAGAAATTTTATTTTAAAAAATCACGTTTCAAAATTTTGCGTGAGAAAGTTGTATCAAAGAGCATTAAAAACCAAAAATATAGATCAAAGTAGAAAACTATGTTTTAGCGGTTAATGTTTTATGTATAAATATATAGTATTTATAACCACTACTATATAGCTTTCTACTTTTGAATAACTTTTACATGCATCTATATTTATTTAAATAAACATATTATCATACATTTAAAAGAAATACTTGTATTAGTAAAGTATACCACAAAATTTTACAGAGTAATCGATTTTTAGGGAAAACAATAAACAAAATACAACTACCAAAAGTTTTCATCGATAAAAAGTACAAAATGAAAATATTTATATTTTTGAGAAAAATAACTGATTTACATAAAAATTTGAGGCACAAAATAATACAAGCCTAATTTGTATAAAAAATTTCTTATTTCATTAGCTTATATTAATGCAGTATATAAGTAGTTACATTAAATTGATTAAAAGGACTTAAGTACTATGATTTATAAGGTACCTTTCTGAAGTGTGGAGATTTGGCTGATTTTTCATAGCTACATTCGCAGAGCAACAAATGTGCTTTGCTTACTACTACTTTTTCGAAAACGACGAAAGAATTTATTAACACCAAAAAAACTTTCGCGTGTTCTTAGTAAATCAGTAGCGCACACAGGTACGTTTGTATGCATTATAATATATTGCACAATTCCCACATTATAAATACTACCGTATCGCTAACGCCCGATTACTATTATTATCTCATTGATGTCGGTTCATGGCACGAAGCGCTTCATTCTTTGAAATAGTTATGTGCCAAATAATGTACATTGCAATTAATACTTAAAGATAGGGAATAACGTAAAAGAAAAAAATATCTTTCCGTACAGAAACTTTCGTATTCCGAGTTTGATATCGTCATTGGTAGCTAATGCCATATTGATCAATCGTTTCGACTTAACTTTCGTGTTCTGTTGTATTATCGGTTTCTTATTTAATAATGCGCAACATTTTATATTAACACAAATATCCTTTAAACGCAAATGGAAATGTGCGTTTTATCTTACAAGGTTTCGTTTTTATCAATCAACAAGATTATTAATTCCCGAATTTTTTAATTTTTTAATAGTATATCTTGAAATAAATGTATCGATCTGAATGCATATTATAGTACATCTGAATATATTTCAAATATATTTCGACAGAACACAAAAGTCAAGAGATATCTCCGCGGCTTTCCACTGTTTACACGTGATTTCGTTCTAAGGCCTATGATTCGCGAGCCTCGGATCCTCTATGATCTGCACGCTCTTCACTTTCGGTCGGGCCGCTGTGCGCTCGCCATATTTTCCGCCCGAGAGATCTCTTTCGACGTCCAGATTGCTCGCCTCGTAACTCGATTTGCCGATGTAGGATTCCGTAGGATTGCCGATCAGGTCTCGAGCGCCATTGTTTGATGCCAATCGCGCCAGTTCGTGCAGGGGGCTCGTGGAGAATGAATTTTGATCCTTCGGGGCTTGATCGTCGCCGAGATCGTAATTGGTCTGTCGCGTCAACTCCTCGATACTTTTGGCGTATTGAACGAGATATTGCTGCAGCAGAGCTTTCAAGTTCACGTTCGGCGAGGCCTTGGGTTGTATGGGCGGCACTCCGTCCACTCTTAGAATGATCACCGGTATCAGGGAGCTCCCGGCTTGCACGAAGGTCGGCTGCACGTTGAGGATTGATGCGGGATTCTTGATATATTGCGAGATAGACGGATTGTAGTTTAGCAGGTCTGAATACTGCAGATTCGAGTAGCCATCCAGATTCTTGCCTCCTGCCGCGTTAATCTTTTTCGCCGAGCTGCCGCCAGCTAAAAATACAATTCTCAAGTAGTGTGTGTGTGTGTGTGTGTGTGTCATGCGATCACGGTATGTATTTTTATAAAGCATAAAGTGTTTAGTTTACCTGATTGAGCGTAGAGTCTGGTGAGTCTCGCATTCTTCTCAATGTTGTCAATGTATTCCGGATTTGGACTGTTCACCATGTATTTCGAGGTCGGTCGTCTCAACGTTTCGTACCGATTCTTCTGATATTTTCCGGTTGACTTGAGAGAGTCCCTTAATGGCGACGAGATTGCTGAAGAGACCGAATACGTGGGCGAGACTCCGCTGCCGGCTTTGGCCTGCTGCGAAACTGCCTGCTTCTGACCGATGTAGTTCTGATAGCCCAGCCGAAAAGCTTGCTGCTGCTGCTGCAGGCGGGACAGGGTATTCATCGAGATGAACGGAGTTCGCGGACCGATGGGTTCTGGAGCCATTGGGAATTGCACCGGGCCCTGCGACATCACGCTGCTCTCCGTAGAGGCGGATTCGTAGATCTGCGAAGATGCGTCCTGGGTTTTGGCGGCCTGTAACGCGGCCAACGACGGGTAGTCGGAGTAAGTCTCGTACGTCATGGGCGGTACGTCGGACACTCTACCGTCTGGATACTTCCAAAATATCTTGTTCTCGTATCTGACACCGTTTTCCACCGTGTATCGAGGCAGATCGGGGAACGGTCCAGCGTTCTCTTGGTAGCCGGACACGTCGTCGGGTCTGGGAGTCGAGGATTCCGCCGCGTTCGAGCCTGGTCGAGCGTAATTGTGAGAATTCAGTTGTTCCAAGAGAGTAGCGGCTTCGAGGGAACTCGACGTCGGGGGTTTCGCTGCGCTTTGTTTCGGTCTGGGGTAACCCTGCACGTTTATCGCGCGCTGAGAACTCTGTCCCACATATCTTTGGACGTACGACGGACTTGGAGTGACGTAGGTATATCGACTTGAACTGGAGGCTGTGTAACTCTGCGGACTCGGAGTGGCGTAACCCGGCGACGTTACTGCTTCCTCGGGGCCAAAGGCCAAAGATTGCGGCGTTGTGGACGCGTACGCACCCTCTTGATAGTCCACGTGCGAGTACGCGTCGACGGAGGGTCGCGCAATCGGCGTGAATCCTTGGTAAGGCTCGGAATCAGATGTCTTTGTCAACTTCGTTCGCAGCCCGAATACCGGCGACGACTTCGTTGCGGGATTGTAAAATTGGTAGCTCGATCTTGCCGTACCGTGGGTTCTCTGATGTCCAAAATCCGCGAACGAGTCGGAAATCGATTTTTGATCGCTCGGCGGTACTTTCTCTATTATGGTCCTCGGAAGAAACGGGCTGATGGATTCCTCTATGCTCACGGTGGTTCCCGTCTTACCCGCGGGAAAGTAATAATTGTACTTTCGCGGGATAGGCACGGAATTCCGGTCGAAGCCGTAACCGAGCCCGTTATTCACGGTGCGCTTCGACTTCTCGTCGGTCGTATTACCTTCGATCGTGCCGTTATCGAAATCCAGAAGTATTATCGGAGGTAGGATCGGTAGGATCTCTTCGACGTTCTCCTGCTGCTGCTCCTCCTCTTCTTTCCCCCCCTCGTCAGCATCTGGAGCATCGGCAGCATCATCGGCGGCGATGGGACGTTCAACGCTGTCCGAGTCGTTTACCTTGATCTCTCTGCTTCCGGTAGTCGCCGCATTGCAGAGCGCGTGTATCAGCAGGAATGCGACGATCTGAAAGTCAGGGGCACGTGTAAAGAAATCGCGCCAGATGCGATGTAACAATGTGTTGGTCATCGATCTGCGGCGATATCTCACTTTCACTTCCCTTCCCTGTTCGACGAGTATGTACGATCGTCCCGAAGAAATACGCCGGTTAAGTTATACCGGATTGAGTTTCCACTATTATAAGATATATTTCCAAAAAGATGTATTAATTAGATATAATGTTCATATTCTATACGAAGATATCTTCGGAACGATAAGCCGGTTATATATGTAATTACGAAAATAACGAGCGCATAATTGCGATCTAGGAGGGAGAGCTGAAGATATGGAGAGATATTCTTGTAGGGTCAGAGTCAAGTGTGTCGGTCAGCATCGTTAAAACGGGTTTTATTCGTTGCGCACTTGCAATTTTCACCGCTTTCTTTAAACATCAGCATCGCAATCTATAGGTAACGACGAATGAAAATATTGCTTTCCAGTTGAGTAATAAAAGTTTAAACAGTTATAAATCGTACCGATAAGAATTTACTGATAACTTTAAAAATTGGTTATATATTACATTATTTAAGCATTTATATTAAAATATTAATTAAAGTTAGATCAACAAAGAAACCATGAATAGGCTTAAGTTATTCTTATTTTATAAAGATGGGCGAAAGTAACTTGGTATGAGAGAAATTAAAAAATTAATACATAAATCTGAAAAGTATATAGAAATTAAGAACGTTAAAGTGAAAATTAACTAAATGTACAATTAAAATACTGCAAATAAAATATAAATAATTTATATGATATCTAACACTTTTTGTGTAATTACTAAAATTTTTTAGAAACGTATATATATAAACCATGTCTATCTAAATAGCGGTATTATTTATAAATCAATCAGATTTTTTTATTCCCGTTTTCCTGAAGCAACCATGCCTACTGCTCTCAAATTACAATTTTGGCATTAATGATCCAATAAATATTCAGTACGCGACACGTGATGAAAATAGATGTGCATGCAACGCGTGTCGAAGTGACCGACCGCGGCCATTCGTCAGCTCGTCAATCAACTCGAAATTGGCGGCGACGGGGATGTAAAAACGCGAGCGGCGTATCGCGCAATTGAGGAGACGTCAAATTTCACGCGGATCTCGTCGGACGTCCGTGTTACGTCGCGCCCGTGCGAAACCGCGGTGTTACCCAATGCCGAAAAGTGCGTTCGGGACTCCCTTCGACGGCGAATCGCGAGATGAGATGCGTGGCTTATCCTTCTCGCGGACTTTCACTGGCTTGCTCAAGAGCATCTGCCGCGGCCACTTTATCACCGCCTCTTCACGTATGGACCGCGATTGGAAAAATACGCGGAACTTTCACCGGCAATTACGTCCGGTCGAGTCCAGGAAGCGTTCATTCGATCGAGAGAAAAAAAAAAAAGATTTTTTGGAACTGTTGCGAAAAATGGCACGAGTGACGTGTGTTTCCGTTAAAATATTTCCCATGGATTTTCGGCGTTAAAACTTCATCCGGAGGGATTATTAAATTTAGGTTGAACAGCTGCAGCCACGAAATTCCACGCGCGATCAATTTCTGTCAATAACATATTATCCGTACTGATGTCAACACGCGGTTGTTAACTTCGCAATTATGTGTAACTACGTCAATAACGTTTATCGCAATTACTGCAGTTTCATTATTACAATTACAAAAGGGTGTTATTTTAGGATCATTAAAATGTTAATACCACGTAGTGCGAAAATTGTTATCTTTTTTAATTATTTTTATTTTTATTTCAATGGTCTTATTATATATAAATAAAGAAATAAACAAAAAATTATAAATATGACAAGAGAGTACGGAGAAAAAATGTATTATTCTTTTAATATATTTTTTACATAGCGAAATATTAATAAAATTCAAGAGAATATAGTACATTCATTTCTTTCTGTCAAAAAATGTAACATTGATAAAAACAAAACACGAAAAATAAATTTTAATTCGACGATTTTATAAATTTTATAACAAGAATCACAGACAGTATGTGATCAATGTTTCTATTAAATATAATTTCTGACAGTTTGTAACACAATTAGAATGTAGTACGTTATAATATAATAAATATTAATTATGTGATCGCTTAATAAAACGGAATAGGGATTTGAGGAAAGATAAGGTTCTACAGGGCGTTAATACGCAAAGTTTGATTCAAGTACTCACGTAGATCCTAGTGAAACTCATGACGGCCGACCTTAAACCTGCTAGCTTGGCGGACTTGCCGTGTGTGTGTTTGGTACTGATGAAGCTGAGGCCAGAACATCCCACCTTATATGCCCTCGCTCCTGGTGTGAGAAGGACACCGTCATTATAGTTTCACCACGGCGAGACGAATGCTATTCGTGTTCGATACGGGAAGACATCTGCCAGTAGCGTAACGATGTCTGACAAATCGGCGCACCGATCAAGGAAAGTTCTTTATTTCTTTTGCATTACGCAAATAAACGTGTACGTATCGCGCTATAAATCGGATTAACAGGGAGAGTTTTTGTCCAGAATGAAGGGTTCGGAGAACGAAATGTTGTGGATCGTTTGCTGTAACAAATCGCGAATCTGGAATTCGCAACGTGAGATTGATTTTAGCAATTCTGAAAAATTTATTTATTACGCGTCGTTCACAAGAATATATTATGATGAGTCCGAAGGCGTGATGTACGAAATGCATAGGCATGTTGCTTCCATTTTTATTACACTACCGCTCATAATTATTCGAATGATAGATATATATTTTATCCTTTACTCCGATTTTAAAATCTTAGTGAATGTTCCATGTGTTCTAACACAGATAATACTTTATTAGAATAATTGACGCTGTTTTTGTAATATATTAGTTGTAATTGTATACATATACTAAATTTAAATTATTAAAACAACGTTCATCAAACTATCTCCAATTATAGTCGATATTATATTATACATTATTTTATTTATTAAAATTTATATTTCCTATAAACAAAGAGAATAATTGTTCTCATACGAAGGAAATATTACAAAAAGTATTGAACAAAATATCAACAGAAACAATGATGAAATTAGTTCAACAAATGCAAACAATTTGTAAAACAGTAATTAAAGCAAAGAGTGCGCATATTGATGAACATTATTTGAATAAGAATTAATAAAATATTTTTGTATTAAATATTATATATTATATTCTCCAATCAATAAGCTTACCGTGTAAAATAATTTTTCTCAATAAATACTTCTCCCGGATATAACTCTCGGTTTCTTTAATTCTTCAAGTTGTTCGAATAATTAAGAGTTAGAGTATATCAGCGGAAGATTCTGGTAAATTATACATTTACGGAAAAAGAAAGCGTGCACGATGACATTAATAACAAAATAATAGCCAGAATTAATTTCAAGCGATTAATTTTTCGCGCCTACACCGTTGGGCTCATCTCCGTAGCATCAGCTTTCTCGTGTGAATATTCTCTCCGTTGATATATCGCGCTCACATAAATACTTGTAATCGTATGTTTCTTAAAATTAAATATATCTTTATTAGTGCTCTACTTTTTAATATCAACTCAGTCGATCTAAATGTACATCGTAAACTATCATAAATACTGTCATTAACTGTCAGAGCTAATCTCGTACGAGTTTATTAGATATGCTAATGACCGATAAATAATTTTGTCGTGTGCGCGTACTCGATAGGGCAATTAATAAAATCACATCGCAAATCATACGTCTTGATTAATAATGTCGTGTAATAGGTAACATATAATTATCCCTTTTGTAACCGTAGAAAAAAGTTAAGTGTCTGGCTTTACCATCAACTAATGGTAGACGATAAATATCTTCTATCACGAAATTTGATTGCTCAATGAATTAATTTTCCTAATATCGAGAATATCCTAATATTTTTTGAGACGTTACGTATCATCATTAAAAACTTCGTAAATATTTTACATTCTTACATATTTGTTTGGTAATTTTAAAATCCAAATTTGTGTTAAAATCTCAATCCAGTTTGTTGCAAAATCGAAATAATATTTGGAGGAGAAATTATAATATTATAATTTCTTCTTCAAATTATAATAATACAATAAAGAAGATATTAAATTTGAAAAATATTGCATTTAAAAAAATAGTTTTATGATTTTAATTAATAAATTTAACTATCTGATTATTAAATATGTAACAGTGTAAAAAATAAATTAAATATATAAATATTAGGTATAAGAATAAGAAGAATACTAAATATAAGAATTAAATATAAAAAAAATATTTTAATTTGGTGGTTAGAAATAATGTTACTCACAAGTAAATATTTAACGAAAAAATATTTAAAATTTATATTTACACAATCTTTTAGTTGCCGTTATATGCGTAAGAAACATTTTATAATATGTAAGAAATAGTTACTTCTAAATAAAAAAAAATAGTTTTATGTAAAATTATATCATAATTATTAAAGTTGATAGAATATATGCATAATTAACAAATTCTAACACATATTTCTGTATCTTATTTTACAAGTTGGAGGAAAGATATCACCAGCTGTGTTTTTCATTTTAAATTTTATTGAAAAATCGTAAACAAAGTATTTGTCGTTTACTGAACGCGTCTTTACAAACGTAAAAGAGAACAGTATAAAAAGGCTTTTGCATGATCTTCGATGAAAGACTAGATGCGATGACGCCGCCGACCTCTGTTCAAACGACACATCTTCGATGTCCGTCCTGATACGCCTCGGTCGTCGTATGTGATCGCTAGTAATTAAGTTTTCAAACTGTACTGACCCTTGTGTATATGACATTCGTCAATCGTCATGCCACTTACGGCGATTCACTCGGATTTGCGCTTCTTAAGAGCGAAGTTCACTTTCGACGGGAGAAAGCCCCCTTCCAGCTTTATTGGTCTTTCTCTGTATCTATAACAATATAGTTATGGCAGTAATTACAGTAATAAGAGGCACTCTGGCATTTTTATTACTCACTCTATCATACCTGGCTATGTCCTGTGCAGCAATGACTTTGCTTGGAATGTATGTGTCAAGTAACGACCTCGGCTCCGAGGGCAAGGAGTGATCTTGCACTTGCAACAAGGCCTGCTCGTCTTCGAAGGAGCCCCGAATAGGTTCCAGTTGTGTACTACCGGCTTTGAAGTCATGCGGAGGAAACTGAGGCGGTATGAAATGAGTTTTGGGCTCGTCAGGCACCTGTTCAAAAACACATTAAACAAAGTTATAGTTTCTGTGTTGCGTGAAATGAGACGATAATTATAAAAGAGAGCTCTGAGCAAGTAATCCTGCAGGATATTGCAAATATATATTTACAATAAAGAAACAAAAAAAATTCTATATTTTAAGTCAGGATGTGTGATTTATTATTTTTTTTTTCATAAAAAATATACTACATTATTTTATAGAAAATATCATACGTTTCTTTATTGCATTAAAGTAAAAGTGCTAATGGAAAACAAATATCGTAGACGGCATGTAGTAGCGCGGCGACAGAGGTAATTAAACTATGCTAATTAGATAGCAATGACATCCTGTTAACGATGCTAATTTAAATATCTAATTATAACTCCGGCGGGTAAAGCGACAGTTATGTAAAACTGTCATTTCCATTACAAAACACCGATTTCTGATAAATGTAACGTAGTCACGCAAGCTATAAATCACGCTGAGTGAAATATCAGTTATGACACTGGAATCTATCACATCTACCAACCTTGATATAGTTCTGCGGCTGGTCCTGGCTGATCTGCTCCTGCAGGACTTCCTTCGGCGCCTCGTGACCGATTGTCGGTGCGATGTACAGCTGTTGCTGCGTCTGATATTGATTCAACTGTCCGCGAAGGTAGTTATCCTGAATGTAGGCTGGTAGACGAGCGTAAAAATCGCTGTAAGCGGCAGCGGGATCGCTGTAAGCTATGCCAGGCTGCGTGTAAACTAATTGCTGCACATACTGCGGCTGCGAAGGCGTGATGTAAGCTTGCGTGTGCAACAGGGTCTTTCCTTGAGCGAGCGACTGCTGGGGTTGCGCGTACAAGGGTGTCGTCAGGGTGGACGAGCTGAGCTTCTTTTTCGGTATACTTGGGATTGCGTAAGTCGATCCTTTCGGCGCCTAAAATATTCACGATCTGACGAGTGAAACAGAAAAGATAGCTCCGATCGTGCGACCAGTTTAAATCGATGCTAAAATATTCACGAATATGTTTACTATGCAGGAAGAAAGTTTAGCGTTTCACTCTTAATCACGATATTGCGACATTATTGCTACAATAATCATTTGCACAAAAATGCAATTCATTAAGAAAGTTACATTCGCGGAAATTAAACTCTCTTACCTTGGTCGTGAACGTCACCGGCCCGGCAGTAGAGTAAGATGGTTGTAAGGGAGGGATCAATTGTTTCTGATTGTACACGGAGGCATATATGGGTATGGAAATTTGTTGAGCCGCGTTGCTGGCTAACTGTAACGGAGGTTGCGCCAATCCGGCACCTTTTAAACCCACTAAAGGATTACTATCCAAGGGATAATAGGGATAATAGGGAAGCAATTGTGTCACCGGAACGTCGATGTAAAGAGGTTCTGCAAAGTAAAAACACATAATTCATTTTTTAATTCTTTTTTCAATAATTATCGAGGTAAATATTTTATTTCTATTAAGTAATTTTATCTTCTTTTCTTCTTTTTTGACAATAGACTTCTAAACACTTATTATATTTTTCTAAATATTTAAATATCGTTACAGCATTTTCATTTTATTGTTAATTTATAATTTTGTAACGTAATTAAAGTATGCTCTGTAGTATAAATATTATTATTCAAAAAAATTCTTGAATATTTTAAAGAATAGAGAAATATTAGAAGCATTTTGTTTGTGTCCTTTACCTTTATTGACAGCTTTCGTGTATTTTTCCGTGACTGCTTTCTGTTGAACACTTTGAATGTAGTTGCCCACTGGTATTTCCGGTTGGTAGTTTAATTTCTGAGATTCGAAGGCGATAGGAGCAATGCCTTTGGCTGCTATTTCTACTTGTTGTTGATATCCGCCGTAATATTGTGCCGGCGGAATATTTTGCTGTGGCAGAATTTGGCTCGGCTGTTTATATTGTGCTTCGTGTACAGAGTATTGATTAGGTTGACTGTATTCTTCAGGTGGTACCTCCTAACGATAACAAAACGAAGAAGACAAAAGAGTTAATAAACGAAAACAGCGTTATTTTATATAGTCGATAAAATTGTATATTGGTATTTTACAGATATAACTATTTTCTTTTTTAATATTATTTTCTATATTATATGCACGCATATACTGTATGATAGCATATTATAAAATTTATCTGATATAAAAATTTTTATATCTGTTATTGGAACGTAACTAAAAGGAAGTAAAAACTCTTAAAGTTCCGTACTGCAACATTTAATTAATATCTTACGCTATATTTTATATCCTGAAGTCGCTGAGGTGGGATGTACAGTTCGGAATGACTCAAAGTATTATATTGGCTTGGTATTTGATACTGCTGCTGCTGATTGGGCTTGGCGGTATATTTCGTCTCATCAGTCCGGATGCTCTCAGGCTTACCCTCCGCCCTCAGATTATCTCTCTCTATATCTTCTAAATTAATTTTCTTCTCGGCATACGCCGCTGTTACCAGCAGACCCAATATTAAATAGATTTTCTGTAATCGAAAGAGAAAGTTAAAATTACTGTCCGTCAGCTATTCTCTATTGTGTCCTTTCATTTTCTTTTTTCTTTTTAATTCGTCATCCAATTGTGCATAAACCTGCAATAATCTATAAGTTTCTAGTATAAGTATAACATTGACTAATGACTTTCGCATGAAATACAAATAGCTTGATTGGCATGTGTCGTGTAAGTAAAAATGTTAATTGCTTTCTTGACGCATATTAGAAGAGAAATATATCATTATATTTAAACGTGTATTTAGAAAAAGCATTAATGATATTAAATTGTGTTGAAAGTTGAACTCAATAAATTTCAAGAAATATGATTCAAGAAAAATCGCGAAATTAACTGCTTAAGAAATCTTCTTGTCGAGTTCATCATGCAACTACGATGATTTATAAAAGTTTAATGCGATTAATTCGTAGATGTACAAAGAAATGTAAGAGGAACAAATTAATAATCCCTAATAAACAATGCGTAATAATAATCGGGCTACGAAGCGATTAGCGATTACGCGCTTTAGTGGTTAATTATTATATTGTGTGTTCACCATTATCGTTTCCGGCAAAAACGTATTTGCACCGGGCACACTTTCACTGCACGTGAAGTTCTGGGTCAAACATCCGGCATGGACCACTCTTATATAGATTGTGTTATCCCGCCACCGGCGGGCGGGCCGCTCCCTCCCTCGTACACGTGTATCGTCACATGCATGCATGTACATTTCTCTCTCTATCTTTTTTTTTTATCTCTAAACGAATTTTCAGGCATACATTACAGTGTGTCATGTACCAGGAAAAGCTACGCGCTTTTAAAAATTTATAACGAAACTTTGAAATATTACTCCAGCTATTTCTCAATTTAATAGAACGTATTACTGACGACGGAACATTTTTTTATTTTGTTGTACAAAAAATAGTTTCCGTACAAAATTTGTTTTATATATTTCTCTAGAAGCAAATTCTTCACACAATAATTTTATTTGTGATATCCTTTTATGGGAATCAATATGAAACTCTGTTACAAAACTCGATCTTCTCTCCTCTTTGTTAGCGACGTTATGCATTTCTTTTTCGTGGCAGTTATATAATGTGCGGTATTATCTCACTAAAATATTGAAGTGGAAACATCTATATAACGGGGGCATACTTACCATGTTGCAAATATATATATTATAAAAAAAAAATACAGACACGACACAAAGGACTTAGCTCTACTATAAAACCGAATCAGACGTGCGTTCTCTTATATAGCCTTTATCCCTACCAGATGTATCTCCTGTCGAGCTACACTTCACTTCTTGATTAAAGCGTGTGTGATAATCCGTGTCGGTGGTCCACGGAATATAGAATACCATCATGACACGAGTAAAAGTGAAGATATTCCTTAAATTACTTCCTCAATTTTTTTGAGAATATACGACTGGATCTCATTTCAGAGAAAGACTAACACGTGTCTCGAAAACGCTACATTCCTAAGTTATTTACATCTCACAATAATTATTTTTAAACTTTTGTAATTATTTTCAGAAATAATTGCTTCAGAAATAATGTCAGTAATTGTTTTTTAATAAAATATTATGTCAAGTTCATTATAGAGATCTGTGGTATCTGACAAAATATAATTTTATGCATAATTTTATGTGTTGCGTAATACAAAGGAATTTGAAAAATTAAATTATATAAAATACAATATAAAATAAATTAAAATAAAAAAATAATATAATATTAAAATACGTAAATGTGTTTGCATTAAAATATACGGTATATAAAATTACAAATAAAATCCTATCTCGAAATCTGAAGTGAATTAAAATAGATTATTTAAAGTGGACTTTATAAAAATGGAAATGTGACTAGAGTTTTAAGCAGAATATTACTTTTTAATACTCAAATTTTATATCATACTCATGGTATTCAAATTAGATAGAAAAATAATGATTAAAATGAAATTAATTGACGTTAACTGCACGTACATTCTATTCAAGAATGTGCCGAGATGCAAAATAAGAAGATCATGATTTCATGTAAGTGTGATTAATATTGATTATAAGGAAACGTTAATTTGCTTGGAACGATTCATTTTGCATCCATCAGATAAACGGCAGAAAACTAATCTTTTCGTAGAAAGAAACGCGTCGAAGATGCCGTGTCGTTAGTACGAGATTAACAGGCGGGAAAAAGTCGATTATTAAAACGCAATCTCCTGGGAACGTGATATATCATTGAGGTGATCAAACCAGAAATGAGCTTCACGTACTTAATCATTATCGTCATTTCCACGCACGTCGTTCGTGCGATCGCGGTGGTCTCGGCTATCCGATTGCGTTCGACGCAGAATAAAGTGCGTTAAGTGCCTGGTAGTAGCGTTATCGACACTCATAATCTTCACGTAAATTGCTCCCCAGATTTTTTGAAGCCGTTAAATCGCGCTAATTACCATGCCCAATTATTTGGTTCATTAAACTCCTAATTGGTCGAGTCGGTGCGTTTCAATCGATCTCGCACTAACCACAATTTGCAAATAAACAGATCAAATGATATACAGCTTTACTGATTTACATTCCTATAGAATATGAATTAAATATACAAATGCGAAAATTATTTTGTATAGCGTTAATATGTACGAAAAGTTTTACGTACGATTATAATCGTCCTCCAACATATGTTTTAATTACAATAACTCTTTCATTTTGTTTTTGTTTAATGATATATTATATAAATTCGATGATATGTAAAAAGTTTAACGAAAATTATATGCTCGCTAAAAGTTAATATTACGAACTAAATTTTAGTATAATAAAATATTATTTTTGAAAGAACTTTAATTAATATTTGATAGAAATTTAATAGAAATTGTTGGAGCTCGTTATTATCCAGGTAAGTATAATATTCATCACAATTCTCGATACAATCTACCGTTTATTAATTCAAGTTCTGCATAATGAGAAACAAGCGCCAACGTCAGTGTCTTCTGCGAACAATAGAGAGAATGATCGATGTGATCTGATAGGAAGTGGCGGTTTCCGATTATTGAACGATATAATGGCATACGGCATACGCACTTGTGGAAAAGTGGATTATTCTCACCACTGCGTGTCTAATAGTTGCATGCAAGATTGAGTTGTGAGATTTGGACATGCGATCTGATTGTTTAATTCAAAAGGCGGCGATATATCTTCGGTATTCATATAAATCTGATATGTATTTTACAATAACTCATTGAAACTTACGCTGGTGATAAGTTATCGGGTTATACTAATTTTTACTTTTTTAAAATTTCATATAATTTGTAACATAATTTTAATACAATCACTATGCCAAGTTCTTTATGATTTATAAATTGCAGCCAGTATATGTTTGCAAAATATGTACGTTCGATAAACAAATCTCTACAAAATTAATAGGCACAACGCGTAAGTAATTAATCATGCTAATCTCTCACATGTAGAATTTGCTATCTAGTACTTCATTCTGTAAGATCGATGATACGTTCAAGTTCATATTTCTCTTAATTTTCATGATTAGATCTAACAATAAATCATTCTCGTATTAAACGACGTAATTGGTGAAGGTGTTCTCGACTACAGCTCGCGAGATTGTATTAAAATGATGCAAAAAATCGCATTGAACATCAGAACACCATTCCTGCCGTTCATCCGATCGAATTTGAGCGATAACGGTTACCCGACAAGTCATCCGGGCGAACTACCGCTTATCGCGACGATCGCGTGGCGAGGTGTTCCTGAAAATTCCTAAATGGAAAAGCCATCGCTCGCTCGCTCCATTCTGTCGCAGACAATGGGGAAAAGGGCTCCGGATCGAAGAAGCGGAAAGAGAAGGGGGTGGAGAGCGGCTTTTCTTGCATAGATTCCTGACGGGAATGGGTGATCGATGCAGTCGGGAGTCACGGAAGGGAAAGGATCGCGAGGATGGAAAGGAGGCCTCGTAATGACTCGCAATATCTTTGTTGCTCTCTCTTTCTCCCTGATGTAGAAGTGGAAACGTTCCGCTGTTCGAGTCGCACAAAGGCCCGACCCTTTCCTCGGACATACACACCCAGGTGTGTTCCACCTGCTAAAGCGGAAGATAATGATGAGGAAGAGGCTGAAGAGAGGGAGGAGGACCGGGACTTTCTACGGTGGTCATGGGTGTGGATTACAAACCTTATACCGATCGCCCGCTATTGCGTCAAACGACGCTGCACTTGAGACGAATTACCTGCAACCTCGAGTCAGAAAACTTTCTCGGACCGCGCGAAACCGGCGCCTCCGACCTCCGACGAAACGCGTGCGAAAGGGTGGAGAAAAACGAGGAAGTAAACTAGACTCGTTACATTGACGACGCGCCGCCGCGCCGATTGGAACGCAGTTTCTCATATTTACGACGAAGCGACAACAAAAAATGCAAATATTCGACCTTTCCGGCCGATCGCTTTCTCGAATTTGATCATACCCGGATTCGCCTACGATTAGCTGTCCGTTCGCGATTAGCGCGTTTTTTATGTTTGCTCGAATTGACCGTCGCATGTCCGCTTTCGAAATTCACTCGATCGATTATATTATCATTCGCATACGATCATCATTCGCAAGTAACGATCGTCATTTGCATGCGCATCTCTCTCTCTCTCATTAAGTGAGGCTGGGAAATTGGCGGATATTAGAAATCTTTAAGTAGTAAAGTATGCTTTCCTAAAAATTCTTTTTTTCTTTTATCTATCTCGAAGACGCTGCAATAAATTAATCGATCGAAATTACTTTTTTTAAATCATTGCTCGAACTTTTCTCTGAAAGTAAAATAAAGGATAAAAAATCTGCAGCTCTCTCCGATATGCAGAAAAGAATTACGAACAATTTTTTCTATTATTACTATAATACATGTATATAACTCTCTAAGTATCTATAACTCTGTGGTTGTTTTGCATGGCCAAAATTTAGTAATATAATCTTAAATTTATTTAAGATTAGTACTAAATTTATTACGATGTTATGACGGTAATTTATTAACTTAGAAGAGAAAATGCGGAAATATAAACCGGAAATATAAACCATTTAAAAAATGCAATAAAAATAATCATCGCACCGCATGCAATCTACTTGTCGGAGTCAGGGAAACCGAGTAAGTAGTACACAATTGCAGAAGAGTGCCAAATATAGAGTAACACATTTTCTACATAAATTAAGAAGAGTGCTATAACATTTTTTTCGATGCAACGTTCTCTGGATCGGAATCTTATCGGAATAATGCAGATAGCTCGGTTGTCGGCTCGCATGACGCGTGACGGCTCATAAACATAAAGAGAAAATAACGCTTACAATAACGGTTACAGTAATGAATGTCCTTACACATGCGTGTGAATATGAGACTTTCTACCACTGTCGCCAAAAGCTGCAGCCTTGTTTATCCGTTTATACAGGCGAGGCGCTTATGCGCTTCGAACTTTCGGGTCGCCGTATATTATCAATCGAGATCGAGTCGCCGCGCGTGAAAGTAACAGGCTTGGTCCATCTGATTTTATTCCAGACACCATCAGCGTATGCACGAGCGCGCCGTGAAATGAACAAAATAAAGCAAAACGGCGCGCCGAGCGCAGCTCTCACTCATCTGCCACGATATCCGCATCAAGATTGGCGTCAAGACTTATTGCATTCCGCATGAAACATGCAATTCCGTCAAATTTATTAATTCTATGCATACAACCGTGTGTTTTACAAGAGATGAAAAAGATATTTGCATTAGTTCCCTAATTTTAGATATGTAATTAAACATGTTCGAAGAAATATTTTACAATATTAGTTGGACCTTTACTTCCAGATATTTTTACACATTCTCATCAGGAAGAAAGATACGAGAATGAACTAAAAAAAGATATGGATGACCGAGTACTCATATATGAGCGGCGTAGTTTCGTGAAACTTAAAAGGAAATAGTGAACGTTTCTTATCTCATTCACACGGTCCATCGACGTGCCGGTTCAAGCAGACCGGTTACGAGACCTTACTTCCGCTTTCCATCGCGGCCGGCACGCCTCATCCGGTAGATCTTACCGGACATTTGCCGTGATCCGGATTTCTTCCGTTTTCCAGCGCCGCGGCCGTGATTCCATGTTAAGACGATACCGTACAAAAGACGGAAAATATCTTAAACGTTCAATTAGCGCCGCGCTAAATAAAGGACGTGCGGAGCAACGGCGCGCAGAAAAGCTCATAACGAAATTAATTGGCGAGCGCGGAATTAATTAGAGACGGGGGATTCATCACCGGTAGAGAAAAGGTAGCGCGCCGTCCCATATTCTCATAGAATTTCAAGATAAAGCAGTCACACATCGTCCATCGTCGCGGTGCATCTGTAATTTACATCGGCTTCTTTCACATATTAACTTTCTACAATCATCTAAAACGGCGAGGACAATATATTATTATGTAATTTTAAATTTATCTGCTTACTTAGTGATAATTGATTGACTTTAGACGATCTAAGTAAGTTGTGCCAGAATCAAATAGAAATCTAATGTTAAGTATTGCATATATAAAAAATACTTGAATAATCAGAATACACGTATATAAAAAATATGTACTATTAAAATGTGCACATAAATAAAACTGTATAATATATATATGCAGTTATATAAATAATTATATGTCAAAATCAGACGCAAGTTAAATAGATTGTGTAAAATAAACTTTAAACATTTATATTAAGTAATAAATGCGCTATATTCAGAAAACAAACATAAAAATCATTGTTCGCAACATGCCGATACATAGAAATAGAAAATAAGAGCTTTCTATTGTACGTGTTTTAATTATGTAGCGCGCCGCGTAAAGCATATTATCTTAATGACATGGTAAACCTTCAAAATTGCCTCGTCCGTGTAAATTTCCGCGTCTTAATCCGCCAGATTTTCACGTACATCGCAGTTTGTGATGACGTGTATATAATTACGTTGAAAGGAACACGGTAGAAAAGAAGCAGGAAGCTGTCGCTCATCGAACGAAAGTAAAGTACAAAAATAAACACAAAAGGGAAACCGGTTTGCAGTACTTACACCGAAGAGAAAGGAGTGCAAACGTCAAAGGCAGCATAAAGGATCGCTTATTATAATATTAGTGACTAAAACGCGTATTTAAAATATATGTATATAGGTCGTAAAGTTAATAGGATCCTCATTGTCGGATCAGAGCGGATCAGGTCCAATGCGACAATGTGACTTTTTGCTCTAAAAAAGACTCGCTCTGCAATGCTAAAAGGCTTTTGCAAAACAGGTACAGGTTTCGCGTTCTTTTCACGCGTCTCGTAAATTTTAAAAGATTAACATCTCTCGCGTTTTCGCGGTAACATAAAAGCGACAGTCGCCGCTCACATGAGAGAAAGAAAGTACCAAGCTGGATCGAAGAGATGATATAAGTAATCGTATTAAGGAACAATCTTGTGCATACATCTATGAGCTTGCCTTTCATTTAGCGATTGATGCTAAAATAAATCATTCGGAACATTAGCGCCTGTTAGGTTGTCAAGTTTTTATTTTTTGACTTGCAGCTATCAATAATGTTAGACGAATAATATTGATTTAAAAACAGATTTTGTTTAACTTACAATTAGTGAATTAGGGAGTGAAAGTGTATATATATGAAATGTACAAGCGTGTTTTTTTCTGTTTTGCAATATAAAGAAAGAAATCGTTATAATTAACTCGTAATTTTCTCATTAGATACAAAAGAACATAACACGGCGCATAAATATAAAAATGTTATAATATACAGAACAATACTTATTTATAAGGAGTTTTAATTATGGGATTTATGCTTTAAGTGAAATTGGAATAGACAAAGATGTTACGAAAAATTTGCAATATTTCAAGCAAAATTTAATATTATTTCAAATTATTTACATAATTTTTATTTATATCAGATATTTTATTTAAAAGCATTTAATTAGTCATATTTTACAACAATATTTTTATTTACAATTCAACTTTGAATTTTAAACCTTTTAAGCAATTCAGACATTTACTCACAACTCTATAGATTAAAATCTTTCTTTAAAATCATTAACTCCTTATGGATACTCCTCATATTATCTGTTATTTATCTGTGGATACGTCAAATCAAAAGAATAGATTGAAAATAAAGGTAGATGAATTTCATTATATTTTAAATTATAAAGGAAATTTATTTTATAGTCTTATATATAATAAAAAATTAATATTTTGATTTGTAATTTTGGAATTTAACTAAGGGTAAAATAATTAACATTAAAACATATAATATAAAAAATTGATCGCAAAATCTTAACTTAACTCTTTTTGTAAATAATCGGTACAATAATAAATATAAAAACAGTGTTTGATATCCGAGATGCTCTATACAATTAATTATTTAATTTGCTAGGACTAAAAGAAGCCGCGTCAATTCAACAACAAGAAGAAAATAACAAGAAAAAAACAGTACATCTTATGTGTATAAATAGCACCAGTTCTTCAGTTTGATTGCGTTTGCTGTATTTTATCCTTTAAATTGTTTAGTTCCAAAAGTGCCGCTGTTAGTATTGGTCTCATCTTGCTGCGGCTGCTGCACCTGATCCGACTCGTAAGCGGAGTACTGATAACTGTGCAATCGAGGTGTCTGAGGAGCGACAACGAAACCTTCACTCTGATAAGAACCCGGCTGACTCTGATACGTCCCGTAATTCTGTTCCTGCTTGTTGCCGGACTGACTGTAAGTGCCGCCGTAACTCTGCGACGCGTCATAATTGCCGTATTTGACAGATTGACCTGCCGATTGATTGCTGCTCACGCGAGCGCGATGATTACTTTCGGGCGATATGTACGTCGCTGCTTGAGAATGATTCCGCGACGCCGGTTTTTGAGCGTAAGCGTTCGAGTACTTTGCATTCTTACTCGAAGCTTTCTGAGACGACGCGCCCTGCTGCTTCATTTGTTCCCCATTGACTTTGGCGATTCCGACGGAATCGATCACGTAGGTGACACCGCCGGTTTTGCTCCTCGCGTCTGAAAGAATCATGTACGACGGCGCGTTTGGATTGTAAGCACCCTGGTTCTCGTACGATCCATCGTTGGCATAGTTCAGAGTGTCCCTGCTATTCTCATAGGAATGACCGGATTGCTGTCGCGCGTTCTGCGCCAGTAGATCGGCCAACGCCTGGCTAGTCATCTGCTCAACCTGCTGAGCCCTGACGTACGCAGTGGGCAGCGAATAATCCGGACTTACAGACTGCCCCCCTACGTTGATGACTCCATACGTCGTCCTCGGCAAGGAAATCGGCAGATTCAGATTTTTCACTTGAACTCCCGCGAGTTGGTTGTACGGACTGGCCAATTTGTACGTGCTGGATTGCACGTCGAGGTCCCGCGAGTTTCCGGCTATGTAGTTTCCGCCGTCCACGAACTGAGGCGCGTTTTGGCTCGTCCCGTCCACGTTCGCTCTCTCACCCTTTTTATCCGCGTCCTGCTTATCGCCCTCCGCAACGGGAACTTGCGATGTCTCGCGATAGTCGATCCCTGACGACGACGGCGGCGGCGGCGGCGGTGGCAGGAACAGGGCGTGAGTGAAGTAATGAGGGTAGTAATAGGGCGGCTGGTAGTAATAGTTTGGATACGACGGCACTGGATACGACGCCGGATTCACCGCGTACGAGGCGGGATATGAATTATAGGCGGGATACGGCACGTTAGCGTAGACATAGGCCTCGCCGCTGTTGTGGTACGAGGGATAGACGTATGAGGGTGTGCTGTTTGTGAGATACGGATTATTATCGGGATAAGAAGAAGCCCTTTGGTAATTGCTGCTGTAGCTGGAGCTGTAGGTGTCCTTGGCGTCGACTTTCGGCGCGTACAGTTCCGATGTTAATTGAGAGTTTGCTTCTCCCTCGGTGCCTCGCTTAAATAATTTAAGGCTGTAAGGGTAGATCGGATGTATCGGTAGAAATGGCTCGTCATTAGGATTCTGTGGCCGAGCGAAAATTGCTGGTGACAGCAAGCAGAGCAGTATCTGTAATTAAACATTTGTATTCATATATTTAATAAAATACACAATTGCCAATTTTATATATAATTATATCAATTAAAAATAAATTATATACATATATTTTTTTATTGTTGCATTAGTAAAAGATACCATTACAATTATTTTGTAATATCTATCAATATATAATTAATATAAGTATTATATAATTATGTGTAAAAATATAATTCTCAGTATTTGTTATTATAATATAATCAATATGTGAAAAAATACATTTAAATAATAATATCATATTTATATGCAAGTTCTATTTCTTTGTTAATAAATAATTTAAAATATTTTTTATTATATTATAATTGGTTTGATGCATATATATATGTACAATAAAAACGAAAACTCTCGGAACAAAAATATAAATATATATATCATTACATTTAAAAGCATTTTAAAACATAAAGTTTCCTTAAAATACCTGTCTATAATTAGACCGTGTAAAAAGAATCAGACACCATGTTTAATTAGCATTAAATACAATAGCATTAAATAAAATACGGAATCTTTTACATTTAATTAACACATTTATTACAATTAGTATAACAGTTTATACTAATCAGTCGTTCCATCTCCGCTGCAGTTCACCTGTTGCCGTCGGAGATTGGCTACGAAGCTATATGCTATCTTCCGTTTAATCGTTATTTTATCCGGCACCTTGTCCACACTAGCAATTTTGCAGATCAGACCAACGCGACGGTTCCACCTTTAATGACACATCGGCCGACATTGAATTTCTCCTTTATACCCGGCCACCGGAAAAATTGCGGAAACTAGTTTAACATTTCTCTGCTCTTACATATAGGCAACTGGAAGTGATAGTGCACGCTTCGACGGCGCAGTGAAAATGTATAGAATGCCGTTCGATCGCCGTCAAATGGCGAATGTGACAGGCTGATCCGTCATTACCCGGTAGTGCAATAGATATCGGGCTATCGTGTATCTTCTACCGGACATTTTGAGGAAACGAGCAAAATTCTGTGTCCTCCCAGCGAGACAAACGATTATTAAATAATTATTAACTGAGCTACTGTGACGATATGTAACCAACATTTTTGTCGACCATTGAAACATATTTGACAACGCATGATTTTCGCGAAAGTCCGAGTTGGACTGACTAAAAGTGACCGGTCGGAAAACAAGACGATGGCCGCTCAAGATCGAACGAACCAGGAAGTGGAGCGCCCTCCGGCATCCTCAAGCAAGATCTTTTCAATCTCGCTCGAACAACGCCTTTCGCGATGACGCTCTCGTATGCCTTTGAAAACGTCGATTTACTTTACTTTCACCCATGCGCCGTCTCCCATCAGCGAATATCTTTATCAGGCAGATCACATCCGTGATAACAACATTTGATATGGACGATTGCGTCCTCGCGACATCCGGGAAAATGTAATTCTTGGTGTCGTTGTCGATTTCTCTTAATTTAGATAAAGTGCCAAGTTTTTACTTGGTTCATATACCAAATAAATATATATCTTTAATAAGACGCGGCTCGTTAAGTACTCAATAAATAATGTGAATGTGATGAACCTGTTTTAGAGTTTCATGATAAATAATATTAATATGTATATTAGCATATATGGTTTAATTTTTCTAAATTTTTATTAAATGTTTATTAAAAATGCGAAAGATTTCTTTTCAGAAACCGATTTTAAAAAATTAGCACAAATAAATTAAAGAAAATCTTACATTACATATCGTCGTTACTCAACTACAAACTCCATCTTCTTATAAGTTTAAAATTTTTCCGCAAATATCCCTTTATTGCTAACTGCTACATTACCTCTCGCTGCACATACTCGAATCTCGTTCAATTACTTCATTGGAAAAAAGGTCTCGTATTACAGGTCGGTACGTCACAAAAGTGAATCTCCCAGTCGCCTGACAGGCTGGACACTCGCAAGTCCGAGATCAAGTCAGAGATGCGTGACGGGGTCCACCCGGGGGAACGCCTTCGCGAAGAGTAAGAGCGAACTTTTCCCGCTCTCGCCATGTCGGGCATGAGAGTGAGAGAAGCCCGAGCGTGTCTCTCGCAAAACCAGTCAGAAAATAGTGAAACGTTTGCGTTTTCTATATTTGCGAGATACCCTGATTGGGTTGGGCAACGCGTGGGGGACGTCATACATCTCGGATTACACATCCGAGGAGCCAGGTCATACGTACGGCTCTCTCGTGTCATGTCACGTCGTGCCGTGCGGTCCTCGCGGCGTGCGTATACACACACACACACACACACACACACACGTGTTCAGTGCATACGAGCAGAAATTGGGTCAGATGCGCGAAAGAAATAACGCGCGCGACTAACTAAAGTCGCTTTCTTACGCGGTCAATCTCCTTGGCCGTGTAATCATGTAAAAAACTCGATTAACGAAAACAACCGATCACTTGGCCGTGCAAATTGTTGATTGATAGATCGCGATTTCCACGATCCATTAATCAGCCTGATATTTAATCGGGCGTAGCATTATTTATATAAGGTTAAAATTAAATTAAATTAAATTAAACTATGCTAATGTTTCACATAACGTTTAAAAACATATTTAATCTATAATTATTAATTAAAAACATATTAAATCTATATGTTATAAATTGTTTTATAATTTCTTTAATTTATAAAAAATATCAGATCAATATAAGTCAAATAGAAAGATAAAGCTGTAAAATAAAAATATTTAATTAGTAATTATTTTGCTAATTTTATAAATATTAATAATTATAATTTTGTTATTTATTATTTTAAATAAAACGATACATTGAGCTTCATGTGTAACACTTTCGGTACGTAATATAAGCTAACAGGATATATTATTTTTTTGCTTATTATTTTATTATGTTGCATAATTTCACTTTTAATGCTAGTTATTAGTGCTATCTATACATGTATGTAATATCAGAAAAAAAGAAATTAAACATTACATTATCAATTCCTACGTGCATTAGCCGTTCAATAAATCTAACCAGCCAACGTTTCTGCCGGCAATCACTTTCTCAAATAAATATATAAAGGTTTAGAAAGGTATCTCTTACTCACCCCGACCCATCCTGGCCTTGGAGTAAAAGCGATCCCGTTTCTGTCCGTTGGGCGGACTTGTGCTTTTATTATGTTTCATGTATGGTTATACCGTTGCCGTTCGTGCGGTCAATAACTTTCACAGTAATGCCGCGGATAAAAGCAGAAGAAGCAGCACCAGTCGTTGCCAGATACATCAATTATTCCGACGGACAACAATGCCCACGACAGAATTCATTCAAGTGTTTTTCGATACGGGTATTACCTTCCATCGCGCGTGTCGAATCAATTATCTATACTATTTGCGAAAATAGACTTGTAAACACGTGCGAAAGTAAACCAGCGCTCTATATAATTTAATTGCAACTGATTTAATTGCAATTAATTAAGATAATTAGGATCATAATTTATATTATTCTTGTCGATCTCGTGATACACTTTCACTTTTCCGATCTCTTTGATCATCTCAATTATAGTGCGTGTTTAATCATCATTAAGAGGCGAAACATTGGCGCATCTACGCGCGCCGCTACGTGCAATGTGCAACATGAAGGCGAAATTTATTGGCAATATTCTTCGCGACTTGAGAAACTCGAATTTGAATTTTTACTATTCGAGATTTATGAGCGGTCGATCGTAAATATCGCTAAATCAATTACCGATCGTTAATTTATCAATATCGCAGTCACGATCAGTCTTGAAGATTTAAAGTGGGTTTTCTGGTGTGCGTTGGAAAATCAACTCATTTATTACAAAAGAGATATAAAACTATGTAACAAAAAAATCACAATTATCAGTGATAAGGGATAACAGGAAGGAATATACTACAACATCTGTCAGAGATATAAATACAGATAACAATTTAAGTACGATTACAGTACAGATTTCTATCGCTATATAAATCGTACAATAGAAAATTTAAATATATGTATAAAAGTAGAGAAATATAAGTGTATATTTCTTTACTTTTACTCTCAACAGCATACGTGGTCTCCTACCTTGAAAATACTATTGCTACTTTTCATGGCAAGATCGAGTCAGCATAAGATTAGGTAATTATTAATTTCAAATTTACGACGCATTTGACGTTGAATTACCCGTTCGTCACGAGACCCAAACACGGATCTTGTAATTATAATCCTAAGCCGTTATCGAATCCTGGCAATGTGACAAGACATATGGAAAAATTTACAAAACGTATATTAATGTTTTCCATTTGGAACCGAGTACGAGATCGTGTCATACTTCGCGCTACCTACATTGTAAAATTTCGTTTCTGGAGCGTATCCGAGATATCTCGGACTTACGCTAGCGTAAGCTCCGTGCGAGTCCGCGGGTGTCCCGTGGGAGCTAGATGAGCTATAATACATGGGCGTGTAACCATGGCTTCCGGTGTGAATTACAATAGGGCTGGAACCGGCCCCCACGTAGTTCGAACTGACGGAGTAGGCACCGCCGGCGCCGCCGGGATAAGCGGAACCGGAAGAGCCTCCGTGGCTGATACTCGGTGTCGCGTAGGAGACGCTGGGGCTGGAGTAGCTGGAGCTGCTGCTAGACGAATGGGACGGCAAGTAATTCGTGTGTGAGATAGCGTTGGACGATGCCGAGTTCGAGTAAGATCCCGAGGCAATCGGTAGCTCGTAGTTGGAACCGCCGGATGATACGCTCGAGAATCCGGGGTGAGTGCTGGCGGAGCCATAAGATCCTGAAGAACCGGGATAACTGGATGATCCAGCACTAGACGACAACGCGGAGATTCCATGAGATCCGGAACTAATTGGAAAAGCGTACGCGGATGATGCTCCGTGAATGCCCGACGTTGGGAAACTGTAACTGGGGGAACCACTGTGTGAACCACTGGCGATAATCAAACCGCCTGTTACAGCGTGCGAAGGACTCGAGGATGCGGAGTGAACAGGAAGACTGTAACTGGACGAAGAGCCTGAGGAAAGACCATGCTGCGGTGCCAGAACGATTTGAAGACCAAGGTTAGATGCCCCTCCGTTGCTGTAAGCCGAGAGTCCGTGACCGCCGGAAGCGTAGACCGGCGCGCTGCTCGACGAGCTGGAGCCGGATGTGCTTGCGCCACCGCCACCGTGGACTCCGAAGGTAACGGGACCGGTTTTCGCTGGAGTGAAGAGTCCGTTGCTACTTCCGCCGCTTCCCAGACTCGCTATGCTGGGCACGGAGTAGGTACTCTGAGCCGAGTGTCCGCCCAAAGAGACACTCTGGTGACTCAGGCCATTATGGCTCAATCCGGGCGATTGGTATCCGGACCCGAGACTGAGACCACCGGACGACGCTAAGGAATATCCGTGGCCGATGGAACCGCCCGAGTTGAGGAGGCCACCGTGCCCCAGAGATCCATAGCCACCAGACGATCCACTAATCTCGTAACTCGCGTGAACGGGAGCCGAATAAGAGGAGGAAGATCCCGACGGGAAAGTCACCGAGTGATCGTTGGTGCCGCGCTTGTCCTTCGGCTGCAATAGAAGTCGAGACGGCAGATTTTCATTGCAGTAGACCCCGCAGGCGAAAGCCACCAGAAACACCTACGCGATCAGATCAGTTATTATCGCACTTCGTCGTACATCACTTTCTAGGGTGACCCACTTTCATGGGCTTGATCGGTTTGCGTGAAAGTAGAATACAAAATTGTTGGCCAATTACCCGAATTATAATTAAACTGCTTAAGCTATGAATAGTCGTATTAACTGAACAAAAAGCAGATCAATTCTAATTAGTCAGCGGAGTATATGGATATTAATTGAATGACCAATCACATAATTATGCAGTGTTGGAGTTAATAGTCGATTATTAATGTGATATGTAACCTAACAATGGTTAGATGAGCAGTTACATAATAACTACATTGTAATAATTAGTGTTATTATCACTTAGTTTAATATTCGTAGGAGAGTATTTAATTGCAGTTTGAACTAGATAGATACAAGCGCTTTAAATTTAACATTAAATTTATAAAATGTTATGTAGTATAAAGATTTTAAGTAATAATAGGTAATTAATTAGTTTAACTCAATTCTCTCTTAGTTCTTCTATAACTAGAGATTATGGATAATATATACATATAATTAATAATTATTAAAAAGTGCTAAAAGATCTAAAAAGCTATAAACTATATACATAATTAAATTTATTATAATACTTAATAAATAAATTACAATACACAAATGGTTTTATTATAATAATAATTTTATGCAAATGATATTTTTGTGTAAACTGTTTGCTATAAATTTTAATTTTAAGAGATTAATTTCTTGTAAGCTTTCAAGCTTCAATATTAAACTTTATAATTTCTAAATATTTACTTATCTGAATATTTATTAATAAATAAAAAGTTTTAATGCAGTCATCGACTTTGTTAAACACTTTGCACGCAAAAAATTGTAATTTTACGGACATAATACGTATAAAACACACACAGAAATAGAACACTGATTGGTATAGACAGAAATTAAAGCTGTAAATTGTCGCGAACACTCGTGAAGATGTGATACTTACAATAAACCGCATGCTTGATGAAATGCGGTTGCTCTTGTAACTTTCCCGTAACTTGGTAGCAGCCAGTGGTCGAATGATATTATGGTCTCTGGTGCCATTGCTAGCAAGAAGAAAGGTTTTATACATGGATCCCCTCTCATACGGCAAAAGAAAGGTCTAGGTGAAGGTAAGGCTCCCCGCGCTGATATGTCGAGCGCGTCGCATCGTCGCCGTTTGGCACAGATAGTATAGTCAACTGCGACGCGGGAAATACTCGCGTGTGTTTTGCAAATCAGATCTCACCTATGGGTGAAAAGCGAGCCCATTCAATCCTCCTCCGCAATATTTTCCTCGCCAAATAGAAGAAACTACAACATCCTCTCGAAGAAATTAACAACCTGTCTGAAAAAAAATGAAAAAAAGAGGAACTCGAAACTCATTGGCGAACAGTGTCAACCGAGTGGACACATAAAGAAATTCGAAAAGATTTATCGCTTCTCTTGCGTAACAAATTAAAATTTTGCCCCTTATTTCTTGTTTCCCCTACTTGTAAAGCATTTCGAGAAAGTACCTAAAGGTCAACTACCTACTGTACTTCCTGTTCGGGATATTTTCAATTACAGGCTCTTTTGTATTCTTCCTTGTATATTTCCATACGCGATATCGTGCAATCCTAATCAAGACAATCTCGGAAGGCCAGCGGTAGTAGGATACGCTAAGCCGTTTTTAATTACTACACTCTTGCAGAACTGGCGATCTATAATTTCAATGCGATAAGAGTTACTATAGTGTCGAGTCACTCTATTCCACTTTTTCTTCAAGATATTTTATTTCGTTTTATTCTTCAGTGCAATTAATTACTATAGACAGGCGGAAGCACTGTCTGGTCAAGCATCGAGAGAAAACGCTATTATTTGCCCGAATCACAGAAAAATATCTAAATCATTTTGCATTCTTCACTTTCGATTTGAACTCGCAAGAGATGCATCAAATCCAAAGAAAGTAAGTACAACATATGTCGCGAATTAAGCCATAATACGTGTGCCGTTATTACTCATAAATTCTAGCAATTATTTTTATTAATTACGCTTAGTGAAAGGCAAAATAATAATAGTTATAAATGATTATATTATAATTTTGTATTTTAGAAATCTACTTTTCCGGTATTCTTAATTCCGGTATAGTTCTTGTCCAAATTTTAATTATTTATTTATTCTTCCGGATATTTAATTTCTGGTAATGTTTCTTTCATGCATTAAACTCTATCAGCGTGTAGCTTTCTGGAACGTTTATAACTGCCGTTTTCACGGCTCACGTCAAACTGACAAAAAACGCTGTTAAACGAATTATTGCGTTTAAAAGATAAAGCATTTTCTCGTGCGTGCATTTATTCAATTTATCTTTAGCATACTTATTTTTTAAATTAAATTTTAAATCTCTTTATCAACTTATTGAAATTCAGTTGTCTTGTGTCGTAAAATGCAAAAACCAGTGTATCTAATTGTAAGAAAGAGATACAGCAAAAAAATAAAATAGATCTGCTAATCCCATTATTTATTGTAAAAGTTAAAGCCAAATCCCCGCCGTGCATTTTAAGCAAAACAAAGCAAAATATTTAACAAAATTTTAAAGTTTCTTAGATTTGCTACGTATTTAGTATCTGCCTTCAGTATTAAACATTTCCTTCCGTGTTCTGGATTTAGAGAAATATAGAGAACTTTATCTTACAATTAATATCGATTGCAAGAAAGTGTAAGATAAACATCTCGCAACATCAAGTATTATGCTTGCAAGTTAGCTTCGTTCATCAGTTTTTACAAAGAATTAGGACGTGAAAGATGTTGACCCTCGCTGACAAATATTTTTGAACCGCGCGTATGAAAAAAGATGAGCTACTGCCATGTATTGAAAGCTGATCGATATTCGAAAGTAAAATAAACGTTTAGGAAAATTAATGAAAAAGTTACCACATCTTGTTCCTCGTTTTTGCGCTTTTGTATAATAAACATATCATCGTACATACAGAAATAAACGCAGTCATAAGAAGATAATTGTGACCATTCTCTCAGCAATACATCTAACTTCTTCCAACATGCTAAATTATAGCATCTGAAAACATTCGATCGTTTTACTTTCACTAGCAAGATGAAGAAAGAGACTGTTGCTTACGGCTATCATCCAATTGAAAAGGCAAGGAATTACGAGAATTCTTAAGACAATCGTCGCGGACTACTTCCGCGAAAAAGAGATAGAAGATAAGAAAAATAAGGATGATAAGTTGATAATGCCTCAGTTTTAATTTTGATAAAATTATATTTAAAATGTATGCAATCATTTTATGTCATTTTTATAATTTTTTCTAATATGGATATTAGTTTTGTATCTTATTTATCCAAATGCTAATTTCAACTTATATGTTTGCTAAGATTTACAATGCGGCGACTGTAAATATTGTATATATTTATGCAAGCTTATTAACATTTATATATGTACATGCAAATATATCATCAATGCATGTTAATTAATAACCGCAAATAAAACTTGTGATGAGATAGCTGCATCGAAAACTGCTTTGCCTTATCTTTATACAGTGCATATCTATGCGTAATATAGTATCCTTAAACGTCAGATATTATCGCACCTTTCGTGTGCTGCGAATAATATACCTGTCACGCCGTTAACATCTTGATAAGAGCTAAGTATAGTGCATATGTATTATTGTGTAAAACACGCATTAAAACGAAGCATTAAAGACAATGTTCCGCACAAACAAGGAAATGCTCAGATTTTGTTAGTAATATTAGTTCTTTCCGCTTAAATTGAAATTAAATTAAATTAAATTAAATTAGATAGATAAATTTATTAATCTTCTTGAGAATTATGTACATTTCTAAATTAAATTAAATTTAATATAAATACAAAATATAAAATATTTCATAGTTATCTTAAAATTATTTTATTTATATATATTAAGAGTAATCTACAATATATTTCAAATTTAATTAAAAAATTATTATTAATAATTATATTATTATAAAATTTGAAATTGTTAGAAAAAAATTATAATTTTAATAAAAGTTAAATAAAATATAATGAAATATTTTTATTTAAAATTTAATTAAATATAGAAATAAAACTAAATAAAAAACGTTTTATTTATTCAAAAATATTGCTTTTAAAATAGAATTTAAAATCTACTCTATTCGATAAAAAAAAATAAGTAGCCACAGTATTAAACTATACTAAAAAAGTACATATAATACATTTATGTTGTATTAAGCAATTTATATATTTTTAAATAAAGGCTAGTATATAAATAAATTGATAAAATAATATTAGAACATTGTTAAAGAAGTTAGTCTTAGAAGAAAATTGATTCTATCATTTATCAAGAAAACCATTTAGAATTAACGCTGCTTGGAAATGTGCCAATGTCAGTGATTCATTATTCTGTTTCATATATGATTTCGGATAAAAGTCATCTTAAAATCGCTTTCGCTTTTCGTGCGTTCTCATCATTTTATTATAATTTTCTTGCACCGTCACACACAACTCCTTTTTCGCACTCAACTTAACTCTTTCATTAGAACGTATGATTCTTTAAATCCATTACCTGGCAATACTTTCGTCTTTTACTTTCTTGTCACTTAAGATTTGTCTTCCCTTTTTCATATTCAACAATTCCTTCACTTTCCCACTAACTTTTTCCCACTGCTTCCCACTTTTTTTTATATGTTTATAAATCTCTTTACATCTTACTTCCTCGTCTTTCTTGTTAATTTAGTCGTGAGCATTGCCGGAACTCTCGCTTTCTCGCTATTAGACTATTTCAAACAGTTGGTATTTAACTGTCCATAATAATTGAAAGAGTATTGAATAAAAAGAACGTAATTGCCTAGTTTGTGTGTAACAAGAGCAATTTATATAACTGACAATGAAAAATGCAAGATTTCTTAAATAGGGTTCAAAATGTCCGAGAAACTTTATGCGAGTTCGTATAAAATAAAGTGACAAAAGTGCAGCGGAATAAAACGGAAACCGGGCAGTAGAATATGGGTCACTTGCGGAAAGTGAGTTGATAACAGGTTTAATGCGACAAGCCTGCTGGGCTCTCAGGGTCAAGCCACGCTTTCGAGACTCTCGGTGACTTCGTGATTCTCCGGGCTCGAGATGTGCATGCTTGACCCCTCAAATACCGCTCGCAACTACGTTTGGGGAAACTACGTGGAAATCTGGTTTTCGTAACGGTATACGATTTAGTCATGTTTCACTTAGAAACTTCCTCGAGAATACCGACTAAATATTAACATAAGGGAGATGCAGTAACCTGTATGCATACACATATGCGTGCTATATAAATAAAAATGATTTACAGATGCATAGATACTGCTTTATTGTCTCCTGTAATAGGTGTTTTACGAAATTTCATCTTTTTTTCCAAGTGAACTCAGTAACTTCTTCAATTCTCTCTGTAATTTTGAATAAATTCAATTATCGTTTTTTCAAAAATATATGTTTCACATTTACATCGTAAATAACAATAAAACGTGATTAACAATATTAACAATATTCACAATAGAAAGTAATGCATTTTTATCTTATTTTGATTTTAAAAATTTTAGCGATCAAAAGAGGAATTATCGATTTCAATAAGAAAAAGAAGCGTAGATAATCGGAAAGGATTAGAAAGCGTCAGCAGATTGTTAAATGAATATAAAGCGCCTCTATTCGGTTATCTGAAGATCTCGATCTGTGGATTCCATTCGATGATCTAGAACTTGACAGCAGCAGCACGTGTCTTTCCTCATCTCCTAATAAGAACCTGAAGGATTACGAAATCGTCCGGGAATCTCCTACACCTGCGAGCAAACGTCATGCATGCTTAGGATTGCTCGGATAATCCGACTGCGTTGACCGTGGTTGGAATTATCGAATGACTTTCGAGGTCAGAATCGAACGGCGTGGCGATGAGGATCGTGCCCGATGGTCACGAATGCACAGGTGAGAGTTTCCTCGCGTAGATCCATTCGAGGCCGGAAGTGGCAGTAATTCATTTCCTCGGTTCAGCTTTCCATCGCGATAATTTGAGATGCGCCACATGCATATCACGGTCTATCTGCAATTAGATTAACGTTATGTATAATGCATTTTATAATTAGACGCACGTGTTCAGCCATTTTGCAGTTCCTTAATAGTGCTGCTCATGCTCAAACTACATTCCAATATTGATTTTATTAATTGACCTAATTGAAAGTAGATTAATTATAAGCATTAAACTAAAAACGAGACGCTATAAAAAAAAAACACTTTCCAAAGTAAAAAAAATATTTACGTGTTCAGCCGTTTGCAGTTCCTTAATAGTGCTGCTCATGCTCAAACTACGTTTCAATATCGATTTTGTTAATTGACCTGATTGAAAGTAGATTAATTGTAAGCATTAAACTAAAAACGAGACGCTATCAAAGAAGAAACACTTTCCAAAGTAAAAAAAATATTTATTTGACAAAATAAATAGAACATGTGTATTTACATATGTAGATAAATCTAAGATAAATCTAAGACGGCAGAAGAAGTACGTATGAGATTCCGCAATCATCATTTATATACTAATATTATTAAATCGATCAGCAAATTATTTATTATATTATGTATATATAATAATATATACAATATTATTATATATGCACACACACATACATACATTAACTTATATAATCCAACAATAGGACAAAGTGAAAGGAACACTATATTAAAAAAATCAACGAATATCCCTATTCTATAACTAACACTTCAAACGTTCGTATGAATGGCGAAGTTTTTTCTACGTGTGATCGACAACTAGGAACGACGAGTGACGCTTAGAAACGCTCACTTGACATTCTTGTCACAGTACCCCAATTCCAATGAGACAATTGCGCTAATTATCACCTGCATAATGTCACTTTCTCAATGATGAATTTCGAAATCAGCGGATACGCAATGACAGATGGTACAGCGGATGTATGAGGCGTGTATTGAAGAATCATCGTAGTTATTCTTCAATAGCGAGAAACTTAAGTAGGCTAAGTATGTTAAACGTTATATAAAGAACTAGAGAAAGAGAAAAATAATCTCGTTTTCTAAAATTTAAAATATTAGAAATTATAAGTTTTGTCAGATTAGAGTCATGTATGTTATTCGAATTTATATAGGTACGTATAAACTTCTGTATACACGACTGTCTATAAAATTGTAAAGAAACTACAAATGTTGAAAATGTATCTGTTACAATTATACAAAACTTCTCATTTAACTCTACGTTATTTTTCATGATAAATCAAACAAAAATTAATAGTTTGCTAGAATGTATGAAATTCTAATAGATAAATATGAGCTAAATTTAAATTAAATCGTGCATCTACTTATAATTTTCTCATAACAATGCAATTCAGAAACAAAGAATGTTCTATGTCAACAGAAACAAATAAAACTCCCTATTGTAACGGATGATTAGCAGAGCGCAATTCTTTTTGTCAGCTTAAAACTCTTACTAAAAGAAGAAAATGAAATCTTTATGTGAAAAAGTTTAGCAGACGATGTAGCGCCGCGTCATTAGCACATCAAAATCACGATTGCGATAGTGACTCTTCTTTACCGTACTTTCTTCTTCAATCTCTCCTTCTCCCTTTTCCACACGAGTAGACAGTCAGCCACAGCACCGCGGATCGACTTGCGATCCATTTGAACGTCTCATTTCCATATTTTCGCCGGTCCCGTCTGCGTCGTGTACGAAGGCGCGTAATTCCACGGATAACTCGGCGACGTAGGCTTCTGCAGCTGATAAGCGATGTCCACGGGATAGTAGTACACCGGATAGACCGCTTTAACCGGTTTATAGAGAGCGGGATTGATCAATGCGTTCTGCACGCTGAACGTATGCTGCACGCTGGATGATACGGCCGGGGCGGTTTGCGCCGGATGCACTTGCGCGGGATACGCTGGTAGCAGGGGAGCGACGATCGGACGCACCGGTGTCGCGAAAGGAGCAACAGGTCGTATCGGATGAATTGGCAGGGCCACCGGTGTCAGAGCGAACCCCGGTCGATTTGATGACGAGGCGGGCGAGAGAGAAGGTATTGTCGTCGCTGGGGTCGAGGGTGCCGATCCCGGTACCGGTTTCTGAGGCGGTTCCGTGGGAATCGGTATCCCGAAATGGGTGGGCGATGTTTCGGGGGATTGCACAGGTCTGACGGAGCCAGATGTAAAGATGCTGGTGCCGTAGCTGGGAAAGTTGGTTCCCGTGATGAAAGACGGTACAAATCCACCGTAAAGGGGGATTCCCGCGGGAGATCCGGTCGTGGAAGAACCAGGCTGGTTAGAAGCGGGGTGCGATGACACTGCTTGGGCAATACCATCGCTCTTGGATGGTTGCAATGGGGATTGCGTAGTGAGTATTCCGGCCGTAGTTGTTGTAGTCGGAGTTTGCGTAGTGGTTGGAATACCGTAGTTAACGGGAAACCTCATGGGATTGACCGTAGTTTCTGGTAGGAAGGTAGACTGACTGAACGCGGTGTTTCCAGGACTAAAAGCTGCAGACTGCGGCGTTGTAAGAATATGTGAGTTCACTTGCTGGCTTATAGAGGCGAGAAGTTCCTGATTCTGAATGAAACCTGCTTGGTTCTGAGCATATCTTCTCGCCACGTTCGGGTTAGTCTGAGCTTGAGCAAGGGCCTGCTGCAATTGGACAATCAAACGATCTTTTTCTAGAGATTGAATTTGTTCTAGAGTGTTTCGAGGATCGAGCGTTCCCGACGCATACGACGGTAACGTGCCGCGGAATCCCTCAGGGCTCTGCGAAGTACTCTCGAACTGACTGTTCAGATTATGAATCGGATTGCCGACATCCTGAAACTGATCGTTGCTGGGCGCGAAGTCCTGATTGCTCGCGGGTGCGCCGTAAAGTTGCTGGATCGCCTGCGCGTTCTCGGCCAGGAAAAGCGCGGCGTCAGAAATTTGATTTTGAGCCTGCACGAAGTTCTGGCTCTGTAAGTTCGTATCGTGAATTTGTCCCCGACCTGGAATGCGTTGCGGATCGAAATTGTCCGTTGAAATATAAGTCGGCAGTTTCTGATTTTGTGGCGGTAAATAATTAGCGGTGTTCATGCCAAACGGCTCGTCATTCTGACTAGCGATCGGATTCACCTCCGCGAAATCAACGTTTCTGATCGGGCTTGGTACTTCCTGTTCCATCAGTCCTGTTCCACCGAAACCGATCGATTGCTGTTGACTGACGTCGTGCTGCAATTTGTCTCGATGTTGCTGCTGAGCATGATATCCGTGTGTCGTCGAACCGGACGTTGAGTGAATTGGCGGCCCATATTGCGTAAATGGTCTGCTTAACTGGCCAGGGACCTTGAATGCGATTTGACTTCTGGACGGATGCGTTTGGACGCGAAATCGAGCATTTGAAGAGATACGATTCGGCCTGTTATAGGTGTATCCGGATTCTCGTTTTCGCTGGACGTCGGATTGCTTGAAATTGGATTCAACTTCGATCTCGCCGAGATTCACTACTTCCAGCTTCGTGACTTGTGACTTTTGCACTTCGGCTTTCTGCTTAGCTTGAGTCAGCGAAAACACCAGTATGAGAACGTAGATGACCTAAGAGTAAATCAGATTTTCTTACACAAAGATAGCCAAACGTTTTAATATAAAACTAAAGATATAAGAGAAACAAAGTAAATATTTTAGCTAAATCACAAAATGTAATTATTTTATAAGTGATTTTTATCTAAATATATTTTTTAAATTAATTTTCTAAAATAATGAAATTTTATAACTGCAAAGAAAAGGCATAAACATTGTTTGAATATTATATTATTTATTTATAAATTAGTTTGCCTATCTCTCTTATATGTAAAAAATTTTCTTACAATCAATTTATACATAAAATATTAACGTAATGAAATTCTATGTTTCTTACAAAAATTAAAAGATCAAAATTTTACATTATATAGGCGAATCAATATGTGAATAGACAATACGATAATCCACATCAAAGAATGTTTTATTATTTTATTTACTGTATACTATTACATACCAGAAGTATCCGCATTTTCAAATTCGTACATATAATCCTTCTTGCACACTTAACACTGCACTGAGGCAATTCAGCTATCTTCTTCAACAGGAAACTACGCTATTTCCCATGGGGTCTCAACATTGAATTAGACTGCTCTACTCAAGAAACTAATTTGTTTGAGGATGGACAAGTCCGCGTCGACTAAGGCTACGGCCATACCAGCACATGTATAAATACAATCGGGTCGCGACCATCCACGAATTATAATAGACTTTCTTACGGGCTTTCATCGATCGAACTTAAGCAATACTGTTACGGATTCGTGATGTTATACATATCGATGCAAAGTACGTCGTATGTTCAGCGCGGTCCTGTAATCGAAATTTCGTATAGCCGCGGCTTACCGAAGTCTGTTATTCTCGATAACGTGATCATCATATAAATATATGTTTCTTTAAGAATAAAAAATTTTACAATAAAGATTTTGGTTAAGAAAAAGGATACATAACTATACTGTAATGATCTCTATTAGCATGCATGTGTGTATTATTTATTGTACATTAAAATTAGACGTACAATCTTTTAAAAACATCTAGATTGAATCAAAGGATGTGCTCTTTGGAGCTCAAGTGATAGAATCATTAATAACATTGCGCATAATTTAGCGGAATTAAGAAAAAAAACTTATCTGATCTTTCTAAAAACTTTCCCCAATAAATCTATGCGAAAAAAAAATAATGAAAAACGGCTAAAAGTCTGTGAAAGACCAAATTGGCCTATTAATTTCTACGAGAAGGCACAGAGGAAAGACATTTAAAATTGCAATATTTTAATGAAAATGTAAACGCGGGTCGCATTTCGCCCAAATACTTCATACCGCTTCATTCATCGTTGAGGTGATATGCATTTTGCTTTATATATGCACCCTATGAAAGAGCGGATAAAAAGTCGAAATTTGCGATCATCACTCTGCGCGCTTCGCATCCGTCCGTAAATTATGTCCTCAATAGGGAAATACGGTAAAGGAAACGAGCATCGTGAACTTCCGACGAGGTCATGACGGCGCGACGATGTCGTGCGAAACGCAGTGGACAACTCCGTCCTGCCATTCCGGTCACGTTCGCTCGGTCTCCTCTCTCAGTCTCCTTGCCCGGGTCTCTCAGTGAAAGTCAACGGGGGAACGGGCGAAATCTCGGGGAATACGGAATAAGCGTTCCCGTTTCCGTAGGGACATGTATTGTGTAACGCGTCGAGATTATGCGTAAATCGAACCGCCGCGCCGCGGCCGTGTCAGTTCCGACGCCTGCATGTATTACGCGGACACGATTTAATGTCGCGCGAAACAGAAATCGAGGATTGGATAACGTCGCGCTCGTCGACCTTCTTCGGCAACTGAATCCATAAACAGATAACTTTTGAAAGGAAAAGTGCGACTTAATTATGTACCGAACAGCGCAGATCCATGAAACACACAGTAAATATGCTAGAGAACAGAAATGATCTCTTACACTTTTTTCGGACGATCCTTAAGATGTTCTTAATTAGATTATCTTTGCCTTCAAGGTGTGCTAAGGTTTGTTCAAAGATTCCGTCAAGAAATATTGCTTCGCGACATATCAAAGTTTATATGTAAACTTTTTTATCAGTCATTTTAGAGAAGATAATCAACTTCATGTTTTACAAACTATTATATAATTTATTATCATCATTATAAATCAATCAAGCAATATCTTCTGAAAATAATACTTAATAAAGTATACGAGTATCTAAAAAAACGTTTATACTTCAGATATATTATTTCTAACATTGTATCAATTGTTAATTGTATTTCCGATATTGATTTATAAAAAGCTTTATAGTAACTAAATTTATATAATTGAATCGATAATTAAATTAATTTACTTAATGATATAATCGAAAATATATCATTAAAAAAATAATTAATAGACGAAGAATCAATCTTTAGTATTTTATTTAAACAAAATTATTCCTGTGAGTTTCTCTCTACAGTTACGGTAAAGAGTATGTATTGATCGACAATTGTTGAAAAAGATTACCTATTCTATTTTTTATCTAAGATATTACGTAGAAAGATCATATTCCTAACAATATGATTTCTTGCCATCTACATAGATACGTAATATTCTGACGAAATTCATGTGCCACATATGAAACCGCGATGTCAATACTCGCGGCTAATGATGAGACGCGACGCTAATGCAACCCCATATACGCATTTATGAGCTTCAACTCATTTCGTTGCAGATTCGGTCTCTCAATGACGCCAATCCGTTTGACATCTTCCTACATCGCATCTGAAAATCCGCGTTATCGATCATATACATTAAACACTCGTACGAAACCGCAAATGCATGCGCGATGAACTCGCCGGATTTGACTATGAAAATGTCCTGTGCCATTAATTTATTCACAACGGCTGTGCGCACGTTCGGCAGCTACACAAATTGGATCCGAATTAACGCGTTTTGGCAATCATTAAAATTCGCAATGCTTTCCTGTTAATTATCCGCCGTAATTACCGCGAGCTGTTTATCTAGTAATGTATCTCATATAAAATAAGCGCAAATGACCCCTTTAATAAACTCTTTCGGCAGCTTAAGGACGCAACGTTATTCCAAACAGAGCGTAATATTCCACCGAAAATTACCAATTACAATAAATCATGAATTATTTCTTTCTCTCTTCCCGCGCTTTTTCATTTGTAATATTGCTTTTGCAAATTATAATAAAATAGCTTGCAGTTTAATAGCTTATTGCGCGTACGCGCGATTATCAGATATTATCTTGGAAACAAAAATTACGTTTCAAGTTTTGGGAAAATAACAAGGTTATAACAAGGGAGGATAAAAGGAGGGTAATTAACAGAGAAAACTTATCTCATTCACATGTAGCGTAGTTTTATTACAATAAGCATATAGGAAAAAGAAATCGACAGTCAAAAAACTCAAACGCGATCATATTTGCAAACACCAAGAGTTTCGGGATCGATTGGATATAAAGTCCGAGAGCAAAACTTCTTCCATGAGATTTCCATGAGGTAATGAGGTTTCCATGAGATTTTCGTCTTATGCCCGTTTTAATTCTGAGTCACTGTGCATGTCGACGTTTCAAACTAATAGATGTAGGGATAGTTGTAACGGTAATAGGCGTACGGAGAGTACGCGTACGGCAAGCTGTAAGCGTACGGTGAGCTGTAAGCGTACGGTGAGTATGCGCCATATGCGTATGGTGTATAATACGCGAGACCTCTTTTGTCTCTGCCGAGATCGGCAGCCTGCGGTGCCTTTTCCTCAGCTTCGGACGTCTTCTCCACCGCGGCCGCAATGGCGACGGCAACGAGAGCCAAGAAAAGGATAGCCTGAAAGTGATTAATCCGCGTTGATTAATCCGCAGTCGACGTGGCACAAAATAAAAATTAAAAGTTAACACTTGGTTTATAGATAAACAAGCCGTTTTTTCAATTAACACAAGAAGGATGTATTTTCGAATAAAATTAATTTACTGTAAGATGTTAGGAAATATATCTTAAAAATATTATATATCTGAATCTCTAAAGAGTTATTGTATTTTTTTTATTAATAATTGTGACATATAAGAAAATAGAAACAAAAATAGAAACAAAATTTTATAATGCATTCTTTATTGTAATAGATGCTCAATAGAATTTTATGATACTCGCTGATATGTTCGCTACATATCACACACGTTCGTAAATGAAATAATGTATAAATATATTTAAATAATGTAAGAATATTTAATAGCTATGCTAAATAAGGTGAGAGGTAAGATTGCGAAGATCCAAGTTAAACAAAGATACAATTTACAATTCTAAAGAGGAAATATTTAGCAAGTTTTTAAATACATTTTTTAAGTTTGCTATTTTATATTCGTTGAGTAACTGGAACTATCAAAACAAATCTCCGGAGGGAGAGAAACCTGCCGGAGCAAGAGATTCTAAAGAAAAGCAAATTCTCTGATAATTAATTATCGGAGAAACACTAGAATATTACAGTATTATACGATGATAAGCATGATCTGAAACCGGAACATACAGCCAAACTCAAGCCGATCGATTTACAGATAATCGCGGTAATGTGGTAATTAGACTGTAATCGGAGTATTATGATCGGTGAGTGAATTAATTTGAAAATCTATCAAAATATTTCAGGCGCGATAATGAATGCGCCGAGGCTCAACTAATCGCCCCAAAATGCAGAAAATTATAAATTCTCAAGCGATTTGTCCGAACGGTGCTTTTATCCTATTAATATGCATGCAAAGATATTGAAGAATGATCTATCTGAATACTTACGAAGACGCACTTCATAGTTGATTAGAAGTTTTGGAAGATCAGCTGCTGATGAACAGTAACTGAATGTGATGCCTCTGCTTTTTGGCGGATGGCTTATATACCCGACAGTCCGAGTATTCTGCATGCGTCACTATAGCCGATTGATCAATGCACGGGGACGCACCAGATCGTGTGTGAATGCGTGTGTGTGTGTGTGTGTTTGTGCGCGCGCGCGCGTGTGTGTTTGTGTGTGTCGCGTGTGCCTGCGAACTGTTGCATGGGGTTGTTATACGGCGCATATTGTTTACGCCTTCTCATATGTAATTCGCGGTCGTGCGCTATCACCATCCTTGTCGGCGCGATCTGACAAGGCATCGCGTTCACGTATTCCGCGATGTACTCGCATACCTTCGATGGATAGAACTCGGGTGAGGCAAGGGACCTTGGCAACTTGCCAAAGACGGAGGAAAGTTTTATAACGATGACATAATTATTACTGCCTGCCGTGCTCGCTTCCTAGATACACGCTCAGTAAACCTTAAGGCGCAAATTAATTATTGCCCATCAGTCAAGCTCACTTTAGTCAGATTTCAAAATAAAATTCCATTTACAGTTTTATATATGCACATTTATGTGCACATTTTAATACACACATGCGTATATTTTAATATTTATCTCGTATATGTATACGAGTACACTGTAAATCCAAGTGTTACTTCTACACGTATAAACGTTTAAAAATGGCACATTTGACTAAAGTTCGTTTTACATGTTTTGTGTTAAATTAACACGTTTAATCATATTAAAAGTTAATATGTTTAACTGTGTTAAATGACGTGATTTAAAACGCAAGAAATGTGTAAGAAGAGCTTTGGTTAAAATAACACACTTGGATTTGCAGTGTATCTGTGTTTTTATTCTTCAAATGTTTCACGTGTCATTTAAAATAATAGATTTAATTACAGCAAAACTTTTCATGAATTATTATTGTGAATGCATTGTAATTGATAAAATGTCAGAAATAATGTATTTGAAATATTGAAACTTTATTAGACACTTGTAAACTCTATTTTGAGTATTTTTATTAATAAGATTTTCTGTGTAATTTTTTTGCTTAATTATGCGTACCTCACGTACTTTAGCGTAATTACACAATTTTTCTTTAAAACTATAAATTATCGTATTGCGCAAAGAGGAAAAAATAAAATTATTGTATATGTTAACAGCACAAAGAAAGATTTTAACTATAATAGTTAATTATACAAATGTGATTATTATAATACCGGTTTCGTGATTGAATCACTTTGAATAAACCACGATCCAAAATATAACAGGAAAAATTCAAGTAAAATATTTGGCCAATTTTGGCTAAATTGTAGCCAAATGAAGTTAATTTATTATGTCTGGCTCATCCAGTTGTTTCACCTTGCGACATTCGAACATTTTTCAGCAAATATTTCTAGAATGCTTTTTAAAATTGTTCCAATAATTTTTCAAATACTCGATGAAATAAAGGTGTGCTAGAAAGAAGATTTATAACTTTGTAAAGTTATAAATAGTATTATTTTCATCAAATTTGTTTCCAAAAATGGTTTATGAAATCTTTTTACTATTTCTAAATAATGTGGATTTATTAGACATCACAAATTAATCCTTAAAATCCCAACGAGACTGTTTATATGTTACATAGCTACATTTACTATAGCGGTGCAAATTCTGTTATGCGATTGCTCATATTTACATTTGCAAAAATTAATTAAATATCCAGTTGATGTACGCACGTTTAATTAATTAAAATGTACAAAATTGTTTCTGTTTGAAACCGTTCGCTTGAACTAGCCTTCTTTTGCAAATATTTATGATATTTAATTTTATATATAAATAATAACTCGAAATAAATAAACGTAAACTGAGACGTAGTTTCGCGTAAAAGCATTTTCGAGAATATATTATTTTATTTAAAGAAAATGTTATGAGATGTACTCATAGATATTACTTTCTGCTCATGAATCCCAGCTTAAGATTCCTGACACGTGCATTGTGTTGTATCGAATTTACATTTCCCGTTCATAGTAATAAATAAAAAGTTTCGTGTTCATATTTCATCCATTGATTACGGAACTATTTTCAGTAGTCATACCTAATTTTGGATTCTGCTTCGACCTAATAGAACGGGTAGAATCTGTAAATATATCCGCCTGACAGAAAAGATCAAGGATACTTGTCAGCCCACGAATCACTTGAAAAAGATACAATATTTCAGATATTTTTTTAAGGTGACGCCGCATAATTGCATTTCTAAATTAGAGTGGTTAGTCTCATGACCTCAATATTTAAACAAAAATATCCTTTTCGGCGTCGATTGCACTGCATTTTATTAAAATTTTAGTTTACATATATACTATATAACCAGCAAAAAATGACGCACTTGCATAAAATAACGATTAATATTAGGCTTAGCATCTTCACTGCTACGTTTTATAGTCCTATAAACGCGAAAGCGATCGACTCATTAACAGTCTAGATTGTTGGACATCATATCTCTCTCTGATTTTTTGCCCACATTTTTCGTCTACGTCGAAAGACGCGTAGTTTTATTCGCGTCTTTATTGTGGCGTCTTGCAAAATAAAATATTTATATGAGGCAAAAGAATGTCACTAAGATAAACGACATCATATACGATTTGCACAACGTTCATATCATTATTATGCAATGCAGGATATTACACAACTAATTTCTCCCTCTGATTTTCCTTAACTGATTCATATTTTACACAAGATGTAACCTCGTATTAATTAGGAAATAATCAATTATAAAGAAAGAATTACTATTATTTAAAAATTTTCGATCAATTTCAACGTTTTTGCTGTTAATTAATTTCTCAATTAGATATACGTATTAGCAAAATATATAAAGTAAATATAAAGCAAATTTATTAATAAATTATATCAAATCATAAATTATATTTCCCGTGTCATTGCAAAGTCTGTCGAAGTAAAATTAATTTGAATATGGTATCAATTTATTTAATTAATAAGTTCAAAGCATGGAATATCTGGACAGTTTAGAAATGTCTCGAACGTTGTACTTACAAACACACTTTCAGTAATACGCATAGCATTATATGTTTAAGCACCAAAGTGATTAAAGCATCACCCGTTCATAATCGTGAGAAAGATATTAAATTATAGGTCGATAAATGATGACACAAAATGAGCTCATCCAGTTGTATCGATAATTAGCATTCATAGAATGTGCAATTTTTATTACCGATTTCGTAAAAAATTTCAATAATTTATTCTTCACATTTGTATCTCAAGGTAAATTTTTTATATTACTACTTTCGAAGGAAAAAAAGGAAATTGCTGCAACGAACTCGTTTAGATTATGTGTTAATATATGTTAAAAATTAAATTTTACATTTGCCAAAATTTCGTAAATTTATATGATTTTTTTAAAACTTATTATAATTTTAAAACTAAAAAAACACTAAAATTAAATAAATATAAAAAGATTTCAGAAATGCGATAAGAATAAGAAATACTGATGGAGAGCGAGTTAAAAATAGATTTTGATTTATACACGTATACTCTAAAAACTTATATAATGTCTACTGTAAGTAACATATAATCCAATAAAAAATTTTAAACACTAGCTTTTAATAATATAATATAACATATAATACATAATAATATGTTTAAATAAATTTAAATAATATAATCATTGTTCAAATATTAAAATATTAAATATTAAAACTACAAATCATAATAAAATGGTGCACGCATTGTTATGTTCTAATGCGAAAAAACGTTATAAAGTAATTCGTATATGTATGATATGAGATTGCTGTTATTTAGAAACTGGGTTACTATTAATATTTTTGTATATTATTTTGAATTCTCAACCCAATAAACACCGAGCATCAGTTTCATTATGTTATAATTTCTCACTCAATAATATACATGCAAAATAACATATGTTTATTGGGGTGTTTACTGGGAAAAGCACCAGGTTACGATTATCGATATAATTTCGATATAATCAGCTTTCATAACATTTTATTAACGGTACTTAATAAGCAGTAATATAACCACATACAATTGTGTGTCAAATACAATTAACTGCATTTAACAAATTACCTATAGTGCCGATAAGAGAGAGAGAAAATTAAACAAATAATAAATATTATACAAGTGTTAAAAGTGCATTTAATTCTTTGAATTATTACATATGCAAGTTTTGGTTATAAACCGCTAACAATTAAGTAATCACTATGATTATTTCTGGCAACATATAATGCAAACACATCTTCTAAATTTATACTGTTACTTTAATGTAAAATATATAATCAAAGATAAGTTTCTTAAAACAACAAGCTAATCTTAATCTTATTTAAATTGTTCATCATTAGACTTTTTCAATACATTTGTTTTTATTAATTTTAGGATAATTTATGCTTATATAGTGAAGTTTTAAAATCCTTAACTCTTTCGTCATGGCTGAACTGGATAAAGAACTCTATCTCTGTACGCACAGCTTTATCGCTGTACGCTCTGATGCTAGAAGCGCTTTATTGAGACTGGATTACTAGCAGCGCGATCAGTGCCTACTGTTTCATACTACGTAATTCATCGTATCTACGTTAATGTAATAACAATAATATAGTCGTTTGAAGTTTTACATTTAATAAATTATATAAATAAATAGAACAGTATTTATATGTCCAAAAATTAATCATTAAGTTTTTTTATTTTTCTCACAGCATAAAATAACAGTATTAAAATAAAATTTGATTTATGCACATACATGTTCCTTATTAAAATAATGACTTCCCTGTTTCGATGCAATATTATTAACCAGTACTGTAATGTAGTAGAACTGATCTTGTGTATTTATTTTTTAACAAAGTACTTTATTAAATAAAATTTTCAATTTTAAATTGTAGTAATAAAGAATTGAACTTTAGAGTATATAAATTATCTTTAGCTGGCGCGTAACTTCTCGATATCACTATATTTGTAGATGGAGCAGATTTAAATAATATATTTATAAAAGACTTTTTTTAGGTTAATGTTACGCTCGTACACTTTTACGTGAAAAACCACTTTCTGCGCTCGTGTTCACATCCGTGTAAAAGAAAGTGCGCGCATCTTTTATTTAAAATTATTTTATTTTTTAATATACTTGAATCTATTTTTATATATCATAAAATTAAAGAATATTTTATATAGATTTTCCCACCAACACATTCACGTAGCGTTCTTTTTACTTTGACCGAGCTACAGTTATTATAATTTTATTTCAAAAAGATTGCTTTGCGAAAAATCGCTATAATACTCTTAAGAATTAACTTGCCTTCCATTTCTGTTGTATTAATGAATTAAAAACATGAAGTGAAGTGTACTAAGTTCAAATTTTAGAAGCAATATTGTAATTGTTTAAACTCGAATAACAGGAATAGATATAAAGAATTAGACTGTGCTAAAGGTGTTGAGAAAGAATATAGATTCAATAATACATAATAAAAATTTATTTATAAAATTAAAACAAAAACATAATACAAATTTGTGTTTGGTACTGCCACAATATTCACACCATATTGCACATTAACAGATCTGCAAAAATAAAATAATTCATGGTTCATCAAGTTGTAATATCTTTAAATATAATACATTAGTAGTAAAATTGTATGTCAGATAGAGCTAATATCAAATAATCACAACGATTCATGCGAAAGATGGTGAAGATGATTAAATCATCATGGCGTATATTTAAGTGAAAAATATATATATAAGTATGCGATACAAATAATTAGTCTTACCATATACATTTGTATGGGCTAACATTATTCATATTTAGAATCGTAATTTCTTCTGCAATATATATTAATTTATTGTTCCCAAAGGGGTTCCACAAAATCCTCAGTCTTTTATTCCTTTTAACTCTTTAATCAATCTTTCATAAACCAAGACGTACATCGGATAAAGCGGAATCAAACTTGAGATCTGATTGATTGTGAGTCAATCGGTTGTACACGGAGCCATCGTAATGTCTTCTGTAATATATACAAAATACAATTATTTGCTATAGCTATTTAACTTGAATATACACATTAATTTCTAGTTTTCTCTCAGCGGTAGTGACGAATTATATGTATAAATATATCACGGTTAATCTTTCACATATACAAAGATATACATCACTAAAATACATTAAGAATATTTAATAAAATTAAAAATTAATTTAAACTTACCATATATTTAAAAAGTACACAAGCCCTTTTTCTCGAGTTTTCGTCCGAGATGTCTAAAATACAAAATAACGTTGTCTTTAGATCTATTTGAAACTCGAGACATTCAAAACATATAAATACATAACTAATATCAGATAGGAGCGAAAGACTATAATATTAAATTATCGTCAAAGTAATTTCAGTTGAACTATGAAATCATCATGGTAATTGTACAATGCGCACGCATTATTAACAAAAATGAATATATAAATACAATTGAATGTGTAATTTCAAAAAAGGCACATCTCGCATTTTTTAGCCTATAAGTTTTTTCACTAAGATACTCTAATTACGTCCACACATCTTTATGCAAATTCCTGAAAAATTTTACTTTTCAGAGATGTGCCTTTTTCGAAATTGCACATTCAATTATATAAAAACTCAAGTACAAACCTTGGATGTCGACTGCGTTATTTTATGCATTTCTTTTGTATATCATTAGATCATATTTAAGAATTAAAATTTTCCATACAGTTTGCCATAAGTGTTACTGAACTACAGTATCTGCAAATAAAAAATTAAAATTTGTTACTAAATTAATTAAAAAATCAAAATAAAATAACTTTATTAGCAAAAAAATCAGCACTGCAGGACATTCGTCATTAAATCCGATAAGTCACAAAATCATCATTAAAATATCAGTAAATAAATAAAACTCATAAATTATCAGACTTTTGAAATATAATAATCACACGTATACATTCTAAAATATAAAAATTAGAAAGATTTCTTATTCAAAAATTCAAATTCTAAATGGAATAATTAACCATCAAAATTATTTGTGTTTTAGAACAAATTATCACAAGTACAAACATTAATTTTAATCAAAACGACTTACCACTATCATTATTACATATTCAAGATTTTTTGAATTTTGCCTGAACAAAGATTCTCGGAACATCAATGTTTTCCTTTAAATTTATCGTACGTCTCTGTATGTAGCCACAGTCCAATGTTTCGAAACCAACAGATTCAAATAGGCACGCTATTTGTTCTACAGAGAAATAATAACTCCTGAAAGATCCAAATAACATATTGTCATTACTATGTTCTAAGCAGATAGGATAGGATAGAATTGCGTTATCTGGCAAAATCAGATTACAAAAAAATTTATTTCATTTTAATTATAAATCAATTGAACTATGAAAACATCATATCTTTTTATTTGTTTAAATAGATTGTAGAAAACAGAAAGAAAAATATAAAATCACCTGGTTCCATCTTGCCGCATATAGAGATTCTCGCTAATCTTGTGCCCAGGTTTAAAACGGAATTGTGCCATATCGTACAATCCGTAATCTCTAAACAATAAGATTCCTCCACTACCAAGAACGTTGTATATATTTTGGGCAACTCTATTAAATAAACGAGATAATTAGTAAATTCGACATATCAAAACCTTCAAAAAATGTTAGAACTATAGTTTTAACAATATTAAAATCAGTAGCATCAGCATTTAACATACTTGTGAAATTTATCGGGATGAATAGCCGATAATGCAAAAATCAGAGTCGTAACATCAACCGGACAATCAATTTCAGCGAAACAATTCTCTAACGTAACGTCCGTTTGAAAAGCTCGCATTGTTTCCGGATGGAATAACGTGTGACTCTACAAGGAAACCTCTATTAACGCACCGGCACGCAACGTGGGCTAATTTGCAATTATAATCCAGCGAATGTACCTTAAGCAGCTCTATCGCCCTCGTGGATAAATCGCACGCGAATATTTTTCGGAATTTCAATCCGTCCTCTATCAAGGGGAAAATGAAATTGCCGACCCCGCAGCCCACCTCGAGGAGGACATTTTGATTCTCGTTGCCGCCCAAACCCAGCAATTCATCAAATTCCCGCGTGGTCCAGTGTCTATCTTTGAAGAATCTGATATCGTTTCGCTTGTAGAATAAATCCCAATGCTTTTTCGCGTCCCTCTCGAGTTGATTCGCGCGAAATTCGGAGACCAAGCGAGAATCCTGCGCCCGCATTCTATCGATTTCCTCCGGCGTGAGACGCTTCGCCACGTGTCCCACGTTCGAGTCGTTCGACATAGCATTTTCGACAGATTCGCTCATATTTCTTCTCCTGATTATATTACCGAGCCGATCAATTAATTTTGCAACGCGAAATTCATCATTTCAAAAGAAATTTACGCGATATCTTAATGTACAAAGGAAAAGAAGGGCTTACCGTAAGTGCGTGCAACCTCACTCGTCGAGATCCCGGGAGAAAATGGACGAGAAACGGGCGGCTCCGACCTCCGGCGCCCGGCGGTTATGCCACGCGGTGATTTTTAGATGAAACGGCAACGTTGCATGCAACGTTGCCACGATAGGTAACAACATCGCATGCGTAAATCCCACGTGACTACCATTGACATTTGGCGGTAAAGTTCGAATAGTCAGAATACATAATCTGAAGAAAACCATCTTGATAATATATAAAACATAGAATAATTGTACTTGATATTTTATTCCAAATTACAAATCGATATTTTTTAATACTTGTAAAATTAAATAAACAAATAATTAATTAACTTAAATTAGGAAATTTAATTATAAATAGCGATTTTCTATTTTCGTAATATAAATTAGCAATCTGCTTACCTGTTAATTGAATGCAATATTAGAATAAAAAACACTCAGAAATTACATAAAATTTTATATCAAATGTTTTAAAAATTTCCTTGTAATATTAGTATAAATATTTAAATATTCCTCTTTTTTAAACTTTTCTGCAGATATAAATATACATATGTATCTTCTTTAATAAAATAACATAAAAATATAATAACAAAATAAATTTTAATTATTTATAAAACAAATTATTAATTAATTTTTATCATTTAACAACATATATTTATTATTAGATATTGATCAAACTTTGATATAGCTATTTATTTTATTTTTTTTTAGTTTTAGGCTACATAAAAATTTATAACTATGAATATTTAATAAAAAATATTAAAAAATATACGATTTTCCTTATGTCTTATAATAATAACTTTCATATCAATAACGCACATCATAACTTTTTTTATAAAATTTAATCTGGGATAGATTAATAAATTCATGTGATGTATTGACATACGACATACTGATTGATAAAAAATGAAATAGGCTTCTCTCTGCGCGCGGTATGAATTCCACGTGCAAACACGTTTTTGTTTCATTAACATGCAGAACCCATAGGGGACAAATATTTTATGCCACCGTACAGCATTGGCACACAATGACACACTATTAAAGGGGGCTGAACGTGACTAAAATTCAGTCAAGTAAATTGCGTATCGCTCACCGGCGATGAGAACAAAGAGCATTTATGATAACGCAAGTATTACATATCGTTATAAATATTAATGAAACATCCAAAATCGTCCTACGAGGTTGCGTACATAACGTTTCAATTGATCACCTCCATTTTACGCGGCACGTGTGTATTTTCCATATTATTCAACGCATTTTGCGTTTCACGAGGAGCCCATAATGTGCAAACTGAGCGCGGTCGAAAGAAAATGAATCGATTGAGTAGTATGTAGGTCATTGCAGACCACAATTTTGTAGAGAGCTTCGCGAGAGATGTAACAACCATAGATTACCTGAATGGAATGAGAAACACGTTTCACAATTCGCAGTCATTAATGCCTCGTGTAGTAACGTCATTCCGCAGTTTTCAATGCGGCCATCCTTCACAGCCGCTTTATAATCGTATATACCTTGCTCTGACCGTTAAAAAATGTCGCAATTAAAATTGCACTTCTATACGCTGAATGGTATATGGCAGACCGCAACCAGATTAAACTGACCGCATGATTTATTTTGACTTTCTCTACATAGTTTATTGCTTTCCTCATCACCAATTATTTTATTACTCGAACATACAATATCAATCATCTTAGATTAGTATATTAAGCTTTTAGGTCAATCGTTTTGTTTTAGATATAGCAACGTGATTAACAAATAAATTTTCTGTAGCGAATCAATAACTATCAATTTACAATCTTTTTCGTAAATTAAAAATATATGTTGGTATTTTCGAGAATCTTGCAATATTAAAAATGTTTAATTGTTTATATTATATTTTATACAATAAATAGAAAAAAATAATAAAATAAATAGAAAATTTTAGTCTCTGGCATTTAAAAATAACATTTGTAAAAAAGATTCAAGTTAGATTATTTATATTCTTTACAATTATTTACAATTATTGTTTACATAAGAAAAATTAAAATTTACTGAAATAGCAAAATCATATGTTCAAACTTGTGAAATTGAAATGTTAAGGAAATACATATATAAATTTTCCGAAAATTAAAAAATTATTTTTTTAATTTGCAGTGAGCTAATTAAGTATAAAATTGTATAATAATAATAATAATAATAATAATAATAAAAGTTGTTTAAATGATTGAATCAAATACTGTTATAAGTTTTATAGCGATTAATATTTCACATATTATGTGTGTGCAGCGATATATACGCAATAATTCAAGTTTTATATAACATTGAAGATTAAAAATTAAAATTAAATATTTTTATAGCATTTTCAAGAATTAATATCATATATCTTTGAATGATTATGAATTAATAACGGTATTTTATATCGAACGTGTGATGGGCAGAAGATCAAATCACATAAATAATTCGTATTGCAGAGCCATTGAATATATAGATATAAAGTCGACAGTGTTGTAAATATATCGGATTTGCATTACATTCGCTAACGTATGCTACGTGATTTTATTTTGATGTTATTACTCGAAAATTTATTTCGCTAATTAGCTGAGCGTCATAGCCCCCTAAAGCGTACTTTCGCATCACCCATCATCCCAGAAATACCCTGTGCGGTTAACGAGCAACAGCGCGGGGTGCATAATCATAAAAATAATTCTCATTCTGGGAGCAGAGAAAGAGAGAAAGAGAGAGAAAGCTTTCGCGAGATTGAACGAACTCTGGCTCTCACGAGAGCGATCAAGAGATTATCCAAATTTCTCCCGTTACCAATGCGCGTTACTACGCTTCAACGGGCTCGGTGCGCGATTTACGCAGTTTTAAATAATCCATACTAACGTTTCCATTAATGCTGTCGTGAATCTTCTTTGAAATTTTTCCGCGGAATGAATTGCAAAGATTAGCAATCGTTGTTACTCGTGAATTCTTGTCGGCTCATCGGACAAAGGGAAATGGACAGTTACCTTTATATGCCTATAGCGAAAAGAATGAAAAAATCTTTCAAAAATAATAAAAAAATATTTTTTGTTATCCTTAGGTTCCATTTTTTAACAGTAGAATCTTTGGTTAGTTCGGAATTTATTTTTCCTTAGCGAAAAAGAGTAACAAAGGAGATCAACATTTATTTTCAATCTGTAGCATTATATGTATATCTTTGCAATTAAGATCCAAATTGGAATTTTATTAAAATAAACTATCTAAATCAGTTGATAAATGTAATCTTACAATTTATTTGGCTCTGTTTAATTTGCGAGAAGATCATCTACTTCAATCGCTATAATTCGAAATTACTGATGTTTCGATATTTTTGTTAAAGAAAAGTCATCTCTTTAAATTAATTAAAGAATCTCGTTAATAATACGTGAGAAGAACACTCTATATATATATATATATCATATAACTATAACATATATATTTTAAAGTCTTCAGAACAAATAATGTATATTTGGATTTGTATTATGTCATCGCTGCATGCCAGCAAACTTAATGATAGCTTCTTCATGAAAAGAATCTGTGCAATTGTTTACGTCTGTGCAATTCCGTGGGCACGTTTCCCACCATTTATGTAACTGTGTTACACATCGTCTGCGAAATGATAATTACTTCTCACAGTCAAGTGAAGCGCGCTATGAATAGATTAGATCGTATTACGTGTCTAAGATCGTATTTCTGATGTAATAAACTTTATCGGTTCGTAGGCATCGATTTATGCATTTCTTTATATTTAAATTTAAGAATTATATTCTTTTATAAGAATGTAATACATATTACATGTTTTAAGTATTTATTTTTATACTTTATATATTATATACTTTATATTATTATATTTTAGCGTAATAAGAGATTACATAGACATTCATCTGTTCTTTAAATTGCTTAACGCTACTCGATCATGAAATTTATTTAACCAGCAAAATATAAATAATAATTAATAATAGTTGTTATACAATATTATAATTATTGATATAATATATTTTACTTAAATATAAGAATATCGACTTCTGAATGTAAATAATATGACGAATATAAATTTTTTTTACGGCCTTCACAGCGTGCGAATAATAAATGGTACGTAATGACTAACGTTCGAAGAATCCACTTAAAAGTGCGTAGTATGGAAGAACATATTCCACACCTATTTACTCTTCGGAGCTCAATCGCTTACTTTACATAACTGTTCAATGCGAAGTTACAAAACCATCACGAATGCCAGAGGCGATACCGCTGTATTTAATGATTTTGCAATATTCTGCTGCAAGCTTTTAACCCTTCAATACGTAATTTCTTATAGCATCCTAAGTATTTGTTAAATAAATAATGACTGCTTAAGGAATCCTAAAAAAATATTTAAAAAATTTTTCTTTACTAATTTGAACCGTTTACAGATGGGAAAGAAAAGGGCCAGAGAAGCCCTTTACAGATGTGCAAAGTCGAGCGTTTTTAGTTCATAAGGGAGAGTACACGAACTGCATAAGAGTACACGGAGCATCGAAAAGTCGCTTTGCATATATGCAAAGCCGCGCACTCAAGAGTTAATTTGTGCGTTGACCATCTGTGTGTATTAATTCAGCGTTTTTGTATAAAACACTGAATTAATGTTTGACAAACTTATTTTTCTTAACAATTAAAAATATAAATTGCAGTAAATAAATAATTCTAATTGTCTTTTACTTTTTCCTTTCCTAAAAAAAAAAGAATCGAACACCTTACATTTCTTTGTACGATCCTCTCCTCGTGCGACGCAGCGCGTGTTTATTTAAAGCGTCAAACTGTAAAGTATTCACTACGACGGGAATTCTATTACACCGTATAAACCACAGGTAATGTACAATAATTTTCACATACTTGTTATTTAACGTGACGCACCCAACTGTTCAAATTATATAAATTGTTATAAATTTTGACTCTGCTTAACGTTTTCTATCGATTTTATTTCAGGATAGTTCTAAAGAATCGTCATGTAATAACTGTCAAGTATGTGCCCATGTCCAATTTCAAGTATGTGCCCATGACAATCGATGCCCATGCCTCTCAATTATTACGGTGCGATACATGAGAGGCGCGCACGTGACCGTAGGAGCGGCGGTGGAGGCACGAAGATGCCTCCTCGCCGTGCCTTTTCCATTCCGTCGAGGTAGGCACGGCCGAGTATCGCATATACCGTTCCTCCTCGTAGGCATTCCAAGCGGGAATTCTCGAAAGCCAGTTGTGTTGTAGAAACCGTGGTGCGGCTTGCCCGCCGCTCGCCGATACTTTCGACCGGTCGTAAAGCCGACGTTTCGCAGCACCGTCCCGGTCGCTTTCAGTAACACAGAATTTCGCCACGAAAACGGACACGATCGTTTTGCCTATCGTGGACTATCGTAGAGTCGCAGAGCCCCGGCCCGGAGGCCCCACCGGCGAACCGTACATAAAATTCTGGTGAGTTATGCGCGCATTTCTACCTGTCCGTCTACCTGCGAAATCGACGGTCACTTCTGTCGGAGATCCATCCTTAACCGTTGAATAGGACCTCGCTCGGCTGTTCAATATTTCAAACGTCGAGGCGTCGGTTCTCTAACTGAAATTTACAGTTTAGACATGTTATTTTTTTTTTTTGCGGAAGAGCGCTCAGTTCCGACGTTATGTTTGCGGCAAAACGTATTGAAAATATATATTGGTAAACATGTCAATGGCATTACAGCGAAACTTTTCGCATTTACGTGCTGTTTGCAATAACATGCTGTGACAGAGAAGACATGTTTTTTATTGTTTTAAAAAGTATTTTAATTAAATAATGTTATTATATAAAATAAATAAATTAAATAAAATATATTTATCAAAAATTTTTAAGTATTCTCTATTTCCATTATTTGGTATGGATTAAATTATTCATGTGTGTGCAGGTAAAAACAAATTGACGTCTACTAATATTTAAATAATATCTAATAATTTTTAATAATAATATTTAACATTAATTAAATTAATTCAATTTCATCATGATAATCTTATTATGACATTAAATTCAACAATTAAAAATATCTAATAATATATTCTATCGCAATATCCTTATTGATTTGATATTATTGTAATAGAATTATTAATAAATTTTAAGAAATCAATTCACGAACATTATTATCTATAATCTATTCAAACTTCAATTATTTAAATTGCCTTCACATTCATATTAAGTTTAGAATCGAGATCACTCGTTTCTGCGTGATGCCAGCTCCTCGTCATCGTAGAAAATAGCCATTAAACGGATTACGAATGCTCTAATTTCGTGATTTATGTGCCAAGAAGTAGTCACAGAGAAATTGCTTAAATGACCATCAACATTCGAAAAATTGGAACAAATTGCAATTTAAAGTTTAAACAATTTAGAAAAAATTGTTTTTAAAAAACATTAAAATTTAGTAAGGAGCGGAAGATTATTTTAGTGTTATTGCGCTGAAATATATATATATATATATATAATATATATGTCATTTTGAGTTTTATTTTCAAACTGTTTTTTGATAAATTTAAAACCATCGGAATTGCTATATTTAGCTATTTTTAGCAATTTACTGTCAGATATAGAATTTATATAATTATCGAGTTTCAATCACTGAGAATAAATTACGTTAACAGCCAGTGAGACACGTAGAAGTTTATTTTAGAGCCGATAACCGATATCCATCGTTTAAAATTTACCGTTCAAATTGATTTTTGACATTCCTGAAATCGACGAAGTCATTTGGTCTCGCTATGTTTAGAAATTCACCGCGAGTTTTTATTTGCGAAATGCGTTTCGCGAGTTTCTCAGCTCTCGAGAAGTGAGGAAAACCTCACGAACGAAATGTCAGGGCTGAAGCCATTTGCATGAGCGATTCCTTTGTCTGGATTCTTCGGGCAGGGCGAGGCTCGCTGTTTCCGCTTTAGAAGCTTCGATTATCGCCACTAGCGGACCGTGTCATCGCGAACGACACCATTTCCGGGATCTTCGATCGATTATCCGCGTCACGAATAATGCTTCTGCGTCGTGTTGCGTTTGTAGGAACGAAGGCCGCGCTCGCGGAGAGTACCGACGTGAAATCGTCGAACAATAAATTCTAATCGTCGCTTAGACGGTCCTTACGGCGCAATCAAGTCTTAATTAAGTCGAAAGGATTGCGGGGGCGAATGGCGGATCTCGCGGCGCAACATCCACGCCTAATTCCGGGATTGCGCCGCGTGCAATTTTGCCAAGCATTCGGCTTCGCTCTGTGCTCTACTTAACTAGCGATTTAATTTTCACTCGCGCCACTATTACGATCGTTAACGCCGCGGCCGAGTAATTAAACTGCTCTCTCTGATCATCTTCACTGTCCGCGAACGTGCGACGCGCCGTCGTCGTCAGTATCGTTGTCATATTGTGGGCGGCCTATAATCTCTCCGATCTCCCGGACACTCGTTTTGCTAGAAGTGGCCGATAACGACGAGATTTCTAAATGCTGCGAAACGAGACAGGATCGGTTTCTCTCCTCGTCTCGAGAGATCGTGGGAGTGGCATTTACGCCAGTCGGACAGCGCTTTTCATTGAAGATATCTTAATCGACCTCAAAATAATTAAATAGGATATTTTCATATCTCTGCAGAATAATTGTATGCGCGAGTATCAATTTGCAAATATCATTAAATTGTCACTTTACATTCAACTCACAAATATTTTATTCAAGCTCAAAGAAGAACCTACATGTCTATGAAAATAAAATATACATTTTCTCGAGGCGGACCAGATTGTTTTGATTAAAACTATTCGTAATTTGATTCGCATTGCGTTAAAGTGAAATCCCTTTGTGGCAATGATAATTAAGAATTGCTTATGAGCGAAAAGCGGCCTTTAACTTTTTTTTTAGGCAGATGCCACTTCGTCATATTCTATTTACGACGCGACGTGGGCAGGTCGCTTATATTACAAGGTGCTGTGCATCGATGCGTGGATCAGATTTCAGAATTGTGTGTAATTAACTGGCATATTCATGTAACAGTGAAAACAAAAACAAAATCGTAACGTTGTAGTAGGACACATTGATGTAAAGCTCCGCTTTGCACGGAAATTATATCTTATTACAGTGAAATTGATAGCTATCTAGCACCCACTACAAACTTCGAAATCAGGTCGACAGAAATAATTGCCATGTCGACTAAATATCTCGCCGGTAAACCGGTGTAACTTAAGAAAGTCAGCCATTAGAGAGAGAGAGAGAGAGAGAGAGAGAGAGAGAGCGCACTTGGTTCTCTCGAACCATAAATTAACCACTAGTAGTATTGTGATTTCAATTAAGTGATTTATCGCGCTACATTAGTCTGCATAATGTTTCACGTTCAACAGCATCCCTATAATTGAACCTTCGCGGTAGACGAACTAATTCCGAAAGGACAACGCCCCTTTTCATTCGGATTTTCGCCGACAACGTCGTTTCCCATTCAAATTTTCCCTGTCGGCATCGTTTTTCATTCAAATTTTCCGTATTTTCGCTAAGTAAAGATGATGAAAAGCATCGTCAAAGAGATTCAATTCAAAATTTGTTCTTACTTCATAAAGCCTGATCAACTTCATCAGTGCTCATTGCAAACAAATAGTTCTTTTTTCTTCGTCTTATAATTCAGCGAGTGAGTCGCCGTCTAATTTCGAGAAGCGGATCAAAGAGGAAAACTCTGATTTCCTCGCGGTCCGCAAGCGCGCCGATATTATCCGGATGAGCGCACTTCCTCGTCAACAGTCGCGAAAGTAAGCGCGCGGAATATCGGGTCCGGCGAATCGCAATGTCGGCGACCGCGCGAACAACGGCCGCAACGGCGCGCGGTAGGCCTCGTCGATACGCATTCCTGGACGAGCGCAACGTTCTCAGCCTTTCAGCTCACGCGGCGGGAAAAGTGCTTAGCTTAAACTTTCTAAGCGTTTCACGTCGTGCCACGTCGCGGCTCATATTCGGCCGGGCACAGAAAAACAGAGACATAGTTATGTGGTTCCTACAACGTAATAACGAAAACCATAAAACCAAGTCTGTCATCGCGCAATCCCGATAAAACCGCACCCGAGACTTATTTATGCGATCGCAGTCGGCTGCTCTAACGAATGCAATTAGTACTCCACGCACGCCCGCTCTCTGCCCACCCGAGTCGTTTAATTACGTCCGTGGAAATTTTTGCACCCGCAGAAGCCGAAGTCGCTCGCACATAGTTTTCCCTTTCCGCTCATTAGGTTTTACTTGTGTCTAAAATCCTACATAATATATTATCTGAGATTCGTCGCGTTCCATTTCGATAAAAATACTTAATGCACGATCTCAAATTAAAATAAAAAAATTATTCAGAACTCCAAACAAGACAATTTGTAAAATTTATCATATTTTTGTTCAATATTTTTAAATTTTAATATACTTTTTTCTAAATTTAAGTATAATTTGTTAATATTTCTTATTTTGTTAAATATTCATCATCATAATCTTATCGACATCATACATCTATAATATTAATACAAAACTTAAGTTTCTAAAGTTACCAAGTACTCTCTCGAACCAAACAATTTTGTTTATTTTTAATGTTATTTACGGATCCACCTTTTTTAGAAAGTACGAGCCTTATTACTTGCACCATCACAATTGTGAGGATCATCATCGGATACGTCAGTCATATTCTATATTATACGTTAGATCGCTAGCGTGCTATAATTTCTTGGGATGTAAAATGAGATATGCGAGACCGATGGTGCTATTATGCGGATTGCCGTTTGTGCTGCAGGAAGTCATGAATGCGGTAGAGTGTAATAAGAATGCAGCAAAACGAACGCGCCGATACTTTCACAAGTAAATCGCTCAGGTAGCTTCGCGCAGCTCAGGTAGCTTCACGCAACTCAGATACCTTAAGCAGATACCTCAGCCAGCTTATACGGAATCATTATATTATACTTCCGTATGTAATATTTACCATCATTACACATGGATATATTTTATTACGATACATTTGTCAGAAGTAAACAATGGTAAAAATATTCACGTTGTAAAAATTATGTGAGATTTTTTAATGGACATATTAATTACTCACAAGTATAAGTACTTATTAATTAGCAATTTGAGTAACGATTACACTTTACATTCCTTTCCTTCATATTTCAAGAGCTAGTTTGGCACATTGCGTACATTGAAACGAGGAAGGATGATTTGCAACTAACATTTTACGCCGATGCGATAGCATTTATACCATTTTTTTAATTAGCACTGAACCATAAATACATGGGATCCCTGCTTGCTTATTTTAAAATTATTTTATTTCAATTCTACGTTATCGCTACGATATGTGATGTGTATTACGGATTTTCTAGCAGCTGCGAAATGTAAAAGTCCGGTAAAATCGGACACGCACGCGCTTTCGAAACGCATAATAGAATTATATCGTATTCATTAATGTGATTGTCGGCGTACGAATAGAAATAAAATCCTCACCGCATGTACGCAACAGGACAAACCAATGTCAAAAATATGGTTAAAAAAATACGGAATATGAAAACGCGTTATTGCGAACACGCGTCAGGACACGAGTTCGTGAATTCCTCAATAAAATACTAATTGTTTTCTCGTCAAGGATTAATTTTGATAGATTGAAGATTTAAAACGCGCGCTGGGATTAATTCATTGTGGTGCCCATGTGACTCGCCTTCTATCAGAAGTAGGTGTGTAAGATGAGCGTCGCGCGTTACGTCCAAATTGTCATGCAAATATTGGACCGCGCACACATGGGCCAACACTATATTTGCCTTTTACACACAGTCGTGTTGGCCGCCCGCGGTCAACTGCAAGTACCGTTGCTTCGTTATCCAGGAATGATATACGCACACAGCCGTGCATAACACGTACACAGGCGCACAGCCAACACGTAAACCACGGATTACACGCTGTACGCCCGCGCACCTGTAAACAGAAGCCTCGAGGAAATCATTCTGACGATTACGGAGAAAGGAGAAGAGCGGTCAAGCGCCCGGAGCCGTTAACCGAAGCGTCCTCAACGCGGAAAACCACGTAGATATTCGCATACGAACGGTTCGCTCCCGACAAATTTTCATGAATACGACAGCAGATAACTCTGTCAATAATTTAATTAAAGGTACAAGAACTTTAAATAGTGACTTATTTTTCTGTGAAAAGTAAAAAAGTCAAACAGTGATAAAAAATCCTCATCCGATCTGATATTATAAAACGTTTGTTCGCAACATTACGGTTAGTCGCTCATGTCCCGTTAAGTTTCGGTCTCGTTTTTTGCATGTTCGATGCTAGTGCACATTAACGGTGTAGACCATTAATGATGTATTGTACAAATAATAAAAAATTCTGCATAATGTAGTCTTAATCTCACTAACTTGATAAATATAATTATTCAGCTTTTTATGCGGTTGTGGAATTAGCAACATACATAGATACAATGTGAAACTTTGTTATATGTCCAATTTATCGGAAAATCACAGAACTATTGTTGTAACCACAATCCTTTTTTTTTTTTTTAATCAATTTAGAGACTAAATTTTCGGAAAATATCGGAAAACAAGAAAATAATCAATCGACATTTAAATTTTTAATATATATATTGTATTTCTGTATAATACATGCGCTTTAAATTATAATTCTGCAAATCTATTTAGACTTGATTAAAGAATTTGATTTCAGTAATTACTTTCTCTCTTTATTCTAAAGCTAAATTCCTTTATATTTTCCATTTTATTTGTGAACTATAACAGATGTCACATTTGCGGGGAAGAGATTTTTTTCGAAATATAGGCTACACAGTGAAAAAAAATCATTTTTTCAACTTTTTTTTGCTTCGTTTTGAAGCTTTTTCAGAAAGGGATCTATAATCTAGGAGCATTTCAGGATGGTGTTTTCCCGCCGTTATTTCAACACGCGGAATTCGAAGAAAAAGTCTGTTAACTCCGTGGCAGGACGAACACGCCGGCGTGGATAATTATTTGGCATACATTAGTCACAGAGAGCTTGGCCGAAGATTGCACTTCCTAAAATGCTTCGTTACCCACAGGCAAAATCGCGATTTAACTCCTCCTACCGATCGTTAACTGCACCGCGCAGAGATGCACAGCCGAGCGAGTCGATGATTGACGATGCGATCGAGAGTAATTAGGTATCAAGTCGCATTAATTACCGAACGGTAATCACTGATGCAACAGTACAGAACGTACTCGAACGTAATATCGCTTTGATTTCCCGATACGTGCCCCGGTACGAGTGTCTTAGAGTAATGACTTTCTAGAGAAATTGAAGTACCAAACATACAAATAAGGAGATTTCTAGAGTTATCAACTCGCAGTCTGGAAAAAATCTGTAAATGCAAACTTAGTACCGTTTGACATTTCGTTAAACTTTTAAAATAAATTCGCTAGAGTTTGTTTACCGCGAAATTGATTGCCGTATTCTTCAGTCCATTTAAAACGATCGAATTCGTGTAGGAATTCACAATTTGTGATAGGGTAAAATTAGGTAAGATGGCCAAGAGAAAAGACGACTAACTTATGTTCTTTCAATCTAGCTCGCCATGAAACATCGAATAAACATGGGTTGGCCATTTTTTCTCTATCTTACCCGAGTTTACCCTAGAGAATTTTATTTATAATTTTATAATACAAAACACACTTAAAGAATGCATAAATATATAAAATATATATTAATAGAACACATATGCATAGCATATAAAAAGATAAAATAAATTTTATTCTAAAATTTGACTAAAATCTTATAAGTCATTCAAAATGAGATTTTAGATAGGCTATTTTCCAATTTAAGCTTATCGCTTAAAGTTCTCCTTAGCTCGATCTGTTGATTAATTTAACTCGAACAAATCTTCAGGAGGAAATTCCGGCGTTTAGAAGGGTTACATAATTAACGTGCGTTAATTGCGCGTTCAAAGCTGTTCCGAAGCGTTGAACGCGCGCTTCGAGAAGCTTTAATTTGCTTCAACAAAATCGAGAACTCGCACCGTTGCATGTCGCGCAACGTTCGTCTGTATGCGAGAAGAAAGTCGGCACTGCCGAAGGAATGCGGTGATTATCTCCGCGTAATAATCCGCTTGATGAATGCGCGCGGCCACTTATTTTTATCGAGCGAACGTGCCGCGGCAGCTGTGCGATAAACGTGCGGCATCGTGTCCTAGCTCGGTCGTTCTATAGTTCGTGTGTAACACACGCGTGTTAGCGATATACGAAGAGACCTCGATCGTTCTAACTGCGGGTTTCTAACTGCAGGTTTCTAACTGCGGGTAGTTGCGCATATACTGTCCCCGTGGGAAGCCTTGTATCCTCCTATCCTCCCAGACCCATCCCACCTCGCGTATACCCGTTGTAACTTCCAACATTCCAACCGGCACACGTCTCCACGGCGGGCAAGGCGTTGGGCGATTAATTGAGATGACATAGCCGCTTATTAGCATGGCGTTGCAATATGCAGTTGCCTCTATCCGCGTGGCACAAGTCAATATCCTCCTTTCGCGTCTATAATTGCAAATCCAAATTTCGAGATAAACAGCAATAAAATAACAATAAGCTAATATCGTCTTGTCGTCAATTTACTATCTATTACTATCAAAATATTATTTCCTTGTCTGCATTTTCGAGAGAATAAAGGCCAATTTCGCAAAAAGTATTTCATTGTTAAATTCAAACAATTATCGATTATTTTATATAATTAAACATAGGTACAGTTGTTTCATTCGGCGCAGGCAATAGCCTCGACAGGAATGTAAATTCTGCGAATGCGAAAGCTAAATAAGTAATACGAAAGTTTTATGATATTTTTTTTTATTTAAACATTTAAACATTATTCATTAATTTTTTTTCCAAGTGAATAACGATATATTTTTTTCTCTTCTTTCTGATATCCTTATGAAGAAGAGTTAGAAAAGTATTGCAATTAAGACACGATAAAAAATTGCTGTTTCTGGATGAAGAAGTTTGAATTATATAAGTTAAAACGATAGAAAAGTTCTTCACATTTAATACGGCAAGATACTGATTACTGTGAAATTTATTCTAGAAGAAATATCACGCACATATTGCGCTACTAAATTAAAAATGCGAATATCTATGTAATTTTGTATTATGTTAATATTCAAAGGTCAATACGCAAAATGTAATTATTCGTTAATACTGTTAGACAAAATGCTTATCTTCTTATGTATATTCGAGAAATGTATGTGTTCTCCTTAATATAAAGTTTAATTTGATGACCATTATGCCATAACGGCTCCTTATTGAATTACTCCTGTACCTTGCAATTAGAATAATCAACGTAATTCCCGTCTAGGGAATAGAGGGACAAATGTCACACCTATATTCAGACATGCCATATATCCAGTTCCAAGACGAGAAATGATTAACGAAATAATTACGTGAGAATGTCTCACGCGAATGGATACAAGGCTATTACTTAACACTTATCTATAATACTCTTTTCTAATTCAGCCTTGAAAAAACTAACCCGCAAACATATATTCATAACATAACTGTGTTCTTCTTTTTTCCAAAACTGATATAACGAGATACAAAAAGATATAAAGTTTCTATTAAATAGCGAAGTAATAAATTCTTGACGATTGTGATAATCATCAACAAATAAAGCATCTCGCGTGCGAGTCATAAATGCAAGAACTAGAGTCATGAAACAGCGAAGTTGAGTCAGAGTTAGTCATACACATATTTTCGATGAAAGATAATAAGCCCGATTTACCGTCGCAAGTGCGACGTTCTTTATCGTCGCTTATCTGTCGCTTGAATACAGAGAAAGTTGACCGTGATAACCAAGACCCAAGAGGGAGAGAGAAATGTGCCGTGTAACACGTAGGTATACATATTGCAGACGTACACATTGATTAAACGTGCACGTGGCCGCAGATGCACGTGTGTTCGTGCGATCGTAAATGTCACAGATTCCGCGTGTCCGCTGCTAAAACGTATTAATTTTAGCGTTGCCGCTCTCCGTTCGTCGCCCACCGTGTGACAAGCGCTAATTCATCACGCGCAGTCCTTCGCCAGGTGATTCGTTATGACCGATGAAAATCTCGCCCCGCGATCGAGATCCGTTATCGAGAGACAGCGGAGCGGCACTGATTCACGTGGCCGCGCGGCGAGTGTGCTGTCACTTCCGACTATTTTTCACCGAGTTACGAATCGCGTCGGGGCTCTCGACGCGTGACGGATACAGAGAAAATTGCGCGCGTCGGTCGACTCGCGCGATCGGAAGAAAGTATCGCAAGAAACCGGATGGTTCTTGCGCGCGCGCACGTCTTCCAAGTGCCAAGCTGACGTTCTTGTAATGTAAAGTTACGACGCTTTCTATTGTGCGCATTCGTTCTTCGCGAATCTCCGTTATCCTGTTTGTGCGGATGACATTTGAGAATGACAGCATAAAGACACCTGCGTTATACGTAATCTTCAATTTCTGCGAGGGGCACGAGTTTCCCCCAGTCATCATAAAAGATATTCTTTTACAAACGATGCATACGTTAATTCAAAGCACTCGTTATCAATGAAAATGTTGCCTCGTGAGCAAAGGACTTGTATAGAAACATCATAAAATATCCTCTGCTTTCCTCGCGTTACCTTTCGTCAAACAACGTTAAAACGCGAACAAATGAAACATAAATAACAACGTTTCGTTTCATTTCGCCGGAGGGGACTTTGGAAATATCAGAAATGCGGAAACGCTTGCGAGAAAGCTCCTTGAGGATGCTACCGTGCAATATGCGAGGCAAACATCGGTTTCACGTCCCGGCGCGGCGCGGCGTATCTCTTTTAGCGTATACATATATTTATGTCTGATATGCATCGGACAATGCTCTTCGAGGAATGCATCTACCATTCCGCGTGTACGAGCTGACATTTACATACCGCGAGAGAGGGAGAGGAGAAGGAGAAGAGAAAGAGAAAGGAAATATCTCGCTCTCCGAGAGAGAAATTCGTACACGGACTACGCATCGCAGGCGTCTCTCGAGTTACACGATCGATGCGCACGTTTCACCGACGTTATATTATTCGCCCGCATTAATCCTTCGATTCACGGTGCGAGTCACCGCGATGCTCGATGTGCCATTGCGCCGTATAGATATCGACCGGCGAGAAAGCGTATATACGCCTCGCGAAGAAACATTTCGCACCGTCGGAGAAATGTCCCTCCGTACGACTGGTGAAATACGAGTCTGGGTGGGTTTAATCGATTCGGCACATTAGCGGTACACGGTTCCGCCGCTATCAAGTCAGCCGAGCGAGGAGAACGAAACGCGCTCGCGCGATTTTCAGCGATCGTCGAAATTCTGTCGCGTACGTCTAACGCGGCTGCGAAGGAGTTCTCCCCGTCCCTCGATCCCTGTGGTATGCGATTCCGCGACGATCGCGGAAAATCGGCAGTCGACTTGTACGTACGGTCGAGCCTAGATACGGTTTAGAAAGGCAAGTGATTCTCCCCAGCAAAACCGAACCCCGCCCCGCCGTTCACTTTTCACCGAAGGAACCAATTCCTTCGGCTGCACTTCTCGGACTCTCCTCGACTCTTCTGTCTGCCGAGAGAGCCTTTACTTGTTAAAACAAAAACTCAATTTTTCATGAGTTGTTTCGAGCGTTTCTATATTTAAACTCTTGCGGAATTTCTAACGGATTTTAGATGCAACAATTCTGAAATTCAGACCGTCATTTTTAACAAAAAATAACTGGAAGTACTGATTTTTTTATTTTAATTTTATTTCAGTTTGATGTTTAAAATTATATATAATAATATTTTCCTATCTTTTATTTTATAAACGTAAATGAAAAATTTTCAACTTATTAGAGAACATTTATTAATTCTCTGGGTAACCATAATCGTATCCTGGTAATTCAAATTGTTAAAATATCATATTTTGATAATTTAAGTTATTAAATTTCGATAAAATTGAATTTATGAAATATATATAATACCATTAAAAATACATACAATAATCGTCTTCGCGATTTTTAGACTTATTAAAGAAAAATGTTAAGTGCAATAGCCTGCTCACTAAACATTTCTTGTTGATGTTCTGAGACTAGATAAAAAATAAATTCGTTATTCTACGATATTAACGACTATCTCTTTCATTTTTGCAGAGTTCCGTCGCGCCAATCTGTCACAATGGATGTCGAAACCGGGGCCATTCTGGCCCTGCAGATATTGGCTCTGTGTTCGATAGTCGCAGCCCTACTGGCTTACTTGATGCGACAGTCCAGGAATGCAGCCGACGAATACGAGTCGCGTAACAGACGTCATGTACTCGTTACCAGCTGTGATACATGCGTAGGCTTGCAGATCGCCCTTGCACTCTACGAAGCCGGCTACAAGGTAATAACGGCCGCGTGTACCGCCATAAATTAACGGCGGCATAAACTTCACCGTACATTCGCCTCCGTTACGCTGCCAGTCGCCGATATTCCCTCCGCGGCTCGGTGAATATTCAAAATTGAGAACCGCGCTTATGCGAATGCCCCGAAGGCTGCGCCGGCTACGCGAAGTAACGGCTCGCCGGATTTATTACGTGGGAACTGCGCTGAACTTTTTGCAAGCCGATGATTATCGGAAACGCGCATAAACAAACGCCGACAAAGTCTTGCGTTACCGCACGGCCGCGGCGTATCAAATATGACTCGTTTCTCCCTTTCTTGCGATCCATGATTATGCGCCGGAATTGGGTCAAAGCGATTATTCGGACTGTCTCCTAGTCAGCTCTGTAATTGCATAAATCTCGAATTTGTAGCGGGAAGCCGTGCTGTATTCCGAGAAGAACATTCATATTTGTCATCTTTACTTTTTCTTTTATTATACACGCGAGATGGAGTAGCTTCGCGAGAGTGGCTGTCAGCTAGTTTCGGGCACGCCGGCTTAAACCGGATAGACGTCGGATCCTTTGCACGTCCACTCTTTCCGCGGTTTCGCGAATCTAAACGACTAAAGTTGAGCCGGTGTGCCGTGCAACGCGACGACAACCGTTGAAACGCAATATCCCCGCGGCCTTACGTCAGAATCCCCCATTATCCCTTCGAGCGTGCAACATATTTCAGATTGTCGGAGCCCGGGCTCCAAATTAGTTTCCTCATGTCAAGGGAGCGGAACATCGGTGAGCCCTTAAATCAGTTCTGCCGACAGTTCCTCGACAGGTATTCACGTATCCGCCGGTCCCGTTGAGTATATCGTGTCACCACTCAAGAGTCGCCCCCGCCAAAGATTACCACCGAAAAAGATAAATACTCGGCGAAGTCAAATTTTATCTGGGTAATAACTTGCAGATTGCAGGAGAAGCGTCCTTCGGACGCTAATCTTGCGAGAACGTCTTCGCCAAAGGGGTTCGAATCGAATAGCAATATTATATTTATTACTTCTCAGAAGATCCTCTTAACCAACAGGGCAATAATTTCATCCCTCTCGTGATCCGTGCGTAATATATACTCGAAAAAGTCGTTTAATACAATAATTTAACGTAATCGGTTCTCTAAAATTCATTGAAGTTAGTTTTGTCGCTTAATGGCTGCGCCTTTCAACTTTTAACATTTAGGTTGGTATTTAACGTCGAAATCTCGTTCGGTTTCGTTAATTAGCAATTCGCAGTCAATCAGTTTACGTCACTCGCATGTCCCTACTTTAATTGAACTAAACGGAATTTTCATGTAGTACAAAGGCAAAATTGATATAGGTCATTTGCGTACTTTGGATTCCAATTGCGGTTCGATTGTACCGTGCGTTCTGATATTCAAGCTTTGGATTACCTATTACCTTTCGTACATCAAGAGCTGCATGCATCAAAGGACCGCAATCGATTTACATGAATACCTTCAACCGCTTTAATTGACCTTAGCATTTAATAATTCAAAGCAAAATTATACTGATTATATGGAAAGGTATTTTAAAATTTAGAACTTAAAACACAAGATTAATTAAAAGCCAAAGTTTTTTGGAGATATACAAAATAAGAAAATTAATTTTAAGGACTGATTTCGATATTAATATTGCTAACAAAATAATAATTCAAGAGCTAAAAATGACATTTACGTTCACATATAATAGAATACGATTGAATTTAATCGATTAAAATGGTATTTAACAATTGAAATTTTAACCAACCCTTACAAAATCTCTTCTGTAATTAGAGGTAGCGCCTGAAGGAAGAATTTCAAGTTTTTTGTCTCTTATTTGAGGTTCATTAGTCACAATTGAGCCTATGTGTCATTTAACATGACCTATCAACGTCAAAGCGTATCGCGTGGTATTAAGCGGTGCCAATATGGTGTGTAACGGAGTGACACGTGGAATGTGGGGTTGCGGCAGCGGTGGTCTTTCAAAACATAATGTATAACGTGTCATGTTCCCTCCGCGACAGGTGTTCGCGGGTTTGCTGGACCCAACGGGTGGCGCGCCGTCGGTCAAAATCTTGAAGGCGATCGAGCTGGAGCGGCAGAAAGAGGACGAGCCCGATGGTACGAGCGATGGTGGTCCGCAGCAACCGGAAGCCGCACGTGCCCGCGGTCAAATTGTGCCATTGGAATTGGACCCGACAAGGGAGGACAGTTTGCGTGCTTGTTTGGACGCTGTCCGGGCTAAACTTCCGGCCGGCGAGGATGGCAAGATGTTTTATTCATTTAGCCCGGTTTCTTTGGTTAACCGTTGAATCGAGCCGGCCGAGAGATGACCGCAATACCGAATGTAAAGTAAATAGAAAGTTAGAAGTAACTAACCTGAGAGAAAATTTAACTGAAAATTAAATGGACGTCGGTGCGCAAGATTGAGATATTAATAAAAATAATTAGCTTTCTCAAATTAGTAACTATTTACAAAAATACAATTTAATATATATAGAAAGTAAGAAAAAGAGAAAGAGACAGAAATAACCTTTTGCATGGATTTCATACTTTCGTTTTAGTAACATTATAAAAAATGTATGATCAGAGGAAATGGAAGCTGTCGTATAATATTCAAGTCTTTCAAGACCAGTATGCGAATTTTTAATTTGCGTTTCATTTCTCGGAATGAATTATTATCGGTACTGAAGAAACTGGGCAATATATTCGTGTTTACAGTACATTAAATGCGGTAGATAAGAAGAGAATTTTCGAATAGGCAAAAGTCTTTTCAGTATTACTAATTCAAAAAAGCTTTAATTACATCTTCGTGCAAAAAAGTAGTTGGTCAATGTTGTACCACGTATATATTACGTAAATGATATCTTCACACGTAACTTATGTAGAAAGTATGTACATATAAAGTGTGTACATAAAGTGTGCACGTAAATAACGCTTTTAACGGCTACACTTTCCCTGTCTTTTTGTATTTTGATTTAATTTATAATTACTTCCTTGAGACGTTACGGCACTAACCTGCTAAAGCCATTCTGGCGTCAGTATTAAAGTCATTGTTCAATATTAACTTCTACTCTTTCATCTAAAACGCTTAGTTGCAAAATTCAATAGAGTTTCGCTTGATATAGATGAACAATGCATTGAAACAAGAAATAACTTATTCGTTTTTATAAGGTTTTTCGCCCTGTTTGCAATTTGCTGATTGCGCAAAAGGAAATGTATTTACATACAAATGCGGGAAATTCCATCAATTTAATAATGCACATTACTAATTTATATTATTTTACTAATACCCTAATATATATGTAGCTATTTAAAAAAACAGTCACTTTTTTGGCTTTATAATTTATCGCAAATTATAATGCGAAAAATAACTAATCAGAAAATCCAACATTATTTCCATATATAAATTGAATATGTATTTTATCGGTCACATAATTGCGCTAAAAAACATTGAATCTGTATTTCTTTTAATTTAAAAACATTTAAAAACTTCTCATAATTACTATTTCACTTCAGTGTTGCATGACGCACATTTAATTTTAATTAACTGCACTAATTGTGATAACTGAGCAAACACAAGAAAAATAAAATAATTTTTCATACAAATTGTAACGAGCGTCAGTTATTGCATGTTCTCGAATATTTAATTCAACTACAAATAAGTTGAAAGTTTCTACTTATTCAATTTCACTTTTATATACGGTTTCGTTAGTTATATTATTAGTTATCACCGCGAGAAGCACCAGTGAACTCAAAGTAATTCATCTCGTAATAATTTAATAAAATTTGATATTGAACGAATAATGTTTTAGATATAGAATCCATGCCCGTTTTCTATAATAATTCAACCAGCTTGTTAGGTTCAATAAAGTGCCCCGGGACTTTATCGGGGATGGATACCCAGATGTTGGTATAATAGAACTATTACGTGTACGAGATCGGGGAAGATACATGAATTAAATACCAGGATTTTTGCGGAAAGTGCTTAAAAAGACAGAAAAGTAAAATACTCGAATACATCATTCAAAACTTTAATGCACTTTCAACTTTCTTTTCATGATTCCAATAAGATTTTTACGAGACGCGTATTTGCATTCGCATAGATTTGTCGTGCAATATATCTTGCGCACATAATGGAAGTTTGCATAATGGGAAAACACGAGGAAATAACATACTTTCATCGCGTAGAATAAATAAGCGCATACGTCATATTCGCAGATTTTTGCTATTCGTTATACCTCGCGAACTGTCAGACAAATATTTTTCGTCGCGAAAAATGAGATGGAAGCGCCGAATATATTTGTTTAGTTAGCGCGGCTAGCGAACGGAAAGGCGCACTTTCATTTTATAAGTCATACTTCCGATTGGAGAAATGCAATTTCAAATGCTCGATATCACCGGGGACCGCAATTGCAGCCATCTTGGGCGGTATTTTCTCGCGATTGCCTTCCGCTCGTTATATATAATATATATAACGACGTTCTCATCAACGTGAGCGAAGTTCGACGAAATAAATTTCCATCTGTCTCGTTTCCGCGCAACGACCCGCGAAGACGATCGCTTCGAGTACGTTAAAGCGTTGAACTTTATTTATTTGCAGGTCTCTGGGCAGTCGTGCACACGGGCGGCTTGGTTTTACCAGGTGTTATAGAAAAACAAACCAGCTCAATGTGGGAGTCCATGTTGCGTCATAACTTGGTTGCTCCACTGAGAACAGCCAGAGTATTCATCCCACTTTTGCGCATCAAGAGAGGTTTGTAGAATACTTGTCGAAATCCTAAGATTAAGGTAAATATTGTCTGCCGCTATATAAAAGACTAACATTTATTTTTATCTCGTTTTAAAGAGGGTAATTGCTTTTTGGGCGGCAAAAACATTACAGCTTCAATCAATATAAAAATGAAAAGTCTTTCACTACGAAAATAATCGAGCAGAGATTTCTCCGTCAGTCTAATTGTAAGTTAATGAGAAATTTGCTCGCTTCTCTCGAGGAGAAGTGAATTGCTCCTTTGAAAGCTGCGGCAATGCACAATAGCATCGAAGTAGAGCACTCGACGTAGCAAGGAGACTATTCACCGATAGCAAAACCATCTTCATTCTTTAAGCGGCTTATTGAAAATGTTTCTATTCCTAAGGCCGCATCGTTCTTTTGGGCGATTCCGAGACGAGCTACGGTGGCAAAGCGGGCTCCGGGCTGGTGGCGTTCAGCGCGTCCCGAAGAGCCGTGGAAGGTGCCGCGGAGGCGTTAAAAAGCGAATTACATTCATCGGGCGTCGACGTCGTACTTCTCAAACCGCCGCCCGTAAATCCCTTCGTTCTTTATGCATCGCCCGTTCTCAAGACGTAAGACGCTACCCAACTATCAGTTTACGATGTCTTGTTTCCGCGGGCTAACAAAGATGTTAAGTCGGCTGCAGGCATCGCGCCCGAAAGTTTTGCAAGCTGCTTCACAGTTTCGCTCTCTTTCGCCGAGAATATGCTCTCCCCTCTCTTCTTTCTCTCTCACGTACACAATTCTCTCGTTAACGATATCAAAATTCCAATTTTAGAAATTGAGCCATTATTCCGTATTTCAGAATCATTGCTTTTCGATCACTTACTTTTAGAAGCGTGATGATGAGAAGAATGACAAAAGATATCGTTTTCTGTTACTAATCTAATTTTGATGAGCAAAGAAAAATGTAATTTTATCCATGGAATTAAATTTAATTATTTAAATGATTAAATTAGGTCACTGCATATTAGGGAGAAAGAAACAGAGAGAAAGAGAGAGAAAGAGCGTCAATATTTTAGAGTCTTTAAAATTTATCCGTAACTTTCCTCTGTGCCAATGCATGGCGGCTTATGATGGACTTAATTGAACAGTGCTTAATTATTTGCAGGGTCGACGTGGAGTCTGGTGTAACAGCCTCGGAAGGGACGTGGACCGCTCCGCTATCGATTCATTCCATACAGAACGCTCTGATTCCTGCGATTACGACGTCGTGTCCTCTAAGCGTTTACGATATGTCCGTCAAGCCGAGGCTCTTCTGTCGATAATTCCGTCCACGTCGCGTAAACGGACCGAAAGATCGCGAGACGTAATAATATCGTGAGACTCTTCGAGTTGATGCGATACGCGCGCGGTAGGTACGTATACGGGAACAATGGGACGTGGAATATAATGGTACACGCGGTGTCATTTGCGTTGACGTGTCATTCCCGCGTGCCCTAAAGCATTGCATGCGGGATTTCTTTCTCGATTTCGCGGTAGGCGACACTTCCTGCGTGTGAATGATGTCATTTTTTCATGCGCTTGTCTCGAGCGGCATCAATAATGAGTTCTCACCTTTATTGTCCATTCATTTTTGTACCTATCGTGTTTGCTGTCAAATTCCAGTATCAATTCGAGGAGATATTTAATAAAACAGCCGATAATTTTCATCGCCGCTAGATTAAATTCGTGATAACTCTTACTCTTAATAAGTGTATTTTCATCTCTTTTTCCTTCGAAAATAAAATTATTCTAATGTAGTTTTACGTTGTAAAAATAATTGTCTCCAAAATAACTATTACAGGGATTAATATATTTTAAAATTGGACATTGGAATCCGGTAGATTTATCTTCGATTGCGATATTTAAATATTTGGTTGTGTTGTGACTTCATGAAATGTATATTTCAAGAGGTTGAAACGAAAAATATGTTTCACTTGAAAGGTTCCGATGGACGTGTATGCGAAGTTAAAAGAATTTTCTACATTTGCGTATGTGTAAATATCAGATCTATAATACATGAAATACCTGAATAACTTTCGTACATTTGAAAATATACAACAAGAATTTTAAATATGTAATTTGCATAGTTTGAGAAAAGCGAGAACATGATGAATAATCCTTTGTCCTTTACGATTATTATTTTTTGAGTTTTTTTCAAACGGAGTTTTCAATGAGTTTGCTTTTAAATAAAGTTTTAATAATAAAGATTAATATATTTTCTCTTACATGTCTCTACATCACAATTAAAATTATAAAAATAGTGTTTAATTTTTCTTCAAATCTACAAAAGTTATTCTGTCGTCTTGTTCTCGATAGAATATTCTATATAATTTGTATATAGGTCAACCTTTCACGAAAGCTATTTGAAATTTATAAAGCATGATTAAAATGTGAAGCTTTTGTCAATAAATCTATTTTAGATGATCTATATATTTTAGATAAAAATAATAGATTTTTCTTTAAAAAGATTTTAACAGATACAAATGTAATTGAATTAAGTTAAAATAAAAAGTAATTTGCAATATATCCTATTACGATTACGTGTAACATCGATAATAGTGTTGTATGTATTGTTCGTTAAAGTAATGTATAAAATAATATGGAAATAAAATAGGCTCTTGTGGCGGTATCTCAATTTTCAACTTGTTGTCTCATTAATAGTCAAAACATTCAAAATGTGTAAATCACGTTTGTCTTATTTTTAATATACAAATAACTAGTTTAGCATAAGAGCGTATGTTTTTAGCGTAAAATCCACCACTTTCAACAAGAAAATTGTGTAGCCGGTAAACGTGAGAGCTGTTGCTTAACTTGTAATTAGGTTCACTTCGTTAAATGGCAATTGCCTGTAACTTCTAAATAAAGTACCAACAAAATCCGAGCGTAACGATACGTATAGTTTTCGCGGAAAATACCTGAACATTTATATATTTAAAAATTTTTTCCAAACAATTAAATTTTTTTGATTACGCACAAGAGTATATGCCTTATGTGAAAACATTTCGGAACTAATTGAGCATTATAGCACGGAAAATGTCAATCCATTAAATTTAAATATCTTCTCTCTCATTAAACACTATACACAATACATCCCACATAATATTTTGTAGGTTTAATTCTGCCATCCAATTCTATAATCTGCTCCACGGTTGTGATTATTCCGTTCGCGATACACATCTGGTAGTATAATGCAAATTGCATATTATCTTTCGCGCGCGAGTGACGGTAGTTCCCATCACGAGCTTCCTGGGTAACGGGCTTCATCGTGAATAATTAATTTGTACGTTGCTTAGTGCGCAATGCGAATAATAAAATCTCGAAGTAAGATTAACGCGCGGCGCGTAATGCATATGCATCGGATGTAAGTAATATTGCTTGTTATTCCTGCTGTCGCGACTATCGCGCTGGGAGTTAACTGATCTGACTACTGGCCTCTCAGTTTTGCCACGAGGTCGGGCGGAATGATGCCGCAGGAAAATTGCACGGCGCAAGAACGAGCCGGGTAATCGAAAAATCCGCGCGCGCTTTCTCCGTGTTCCTAGTGAGAGAGCGAGCAAAAATCTCCGGTCCGCTGCGGCCGCGATTGCATTATCTTTACGGCAACGCGGATGAAAAATGTTGATTGACTATTTCGGCAATTGGCACGTGACGAATAATTTCACAAGATATTGAGGCCACTGGCCGCATATTTCGGAAAATACCAAAAAGTGTACGTGAACATTATTACGATTAAAACTTATATCCGAAATAAAATAAATACGTATATTTTTAAAGCAAATGTAACTGGCATGCACACAATTATGTACGATGGAGATATGAATATCTTCTTCTCTAATATTTAATTAAAAATTGGATGCATTACTTTAATAGAATAGACATAATTAAAAAAAAGTGCGATTGTAATATAAGTTTAATACAATTCCTTTAAAATTCTAGAATTTTTTCTCAAATTTTAATTAATATTAATGTGCACATATTTTATGGTTACATTAATTAAATAAACATTTCTATTTTAATTAATTTGCATTTAGCAGTAATACTTAAAAAATTTAATAGCTGTCTAAATATCATGTCTTTCATATTATTACTTTCATTTCAAAACCCTTTGTCATGGATGATGTTATTCCTCAAATTCGCAAGAGAAAAACATAATTATAGCCACTTCAATCAGAAATTATCGACAAGCTCGTGAATAATCATGCTTGAAATTCATCGCTTTGACAAAAGATATTGTTATTAATTATTACGTTAGAGGAGGTATTTGACATACAATCTCATTGTTTACAATTCCATCACATGCACACCAGACGCAAAGGGAAAGAGAGAAGAAGAGAGATAGAAAATAAATTCTCATTATGTACTGATGTCCTATGTCCTATTCAAACGACATTATAACAATTGAAGATTCAATCATTAAAGATCATATAACTTTAATAGAACCGGCTTCTTTTGAATAAACATATCTGCTTCTTTCATGTTTCATGAATGAAAATTCTAAAAAGTGCGTGGCATTAAATTTATATCTAAATCTCCTATTTATTTTTTAGTGTTCATATTAGAAGGGTGATGAATCAAGCAGAAACAGAACGTAAAAATTAGTACATATTACATTTGTACATTTATTATTTCCGAGCCATTGCTTTCCCGGTCGTAAAATTGCGACGCCAATTCGTGTCTGGCGGTGACGAAAAGCAGGGTCGTACGGTGGTCGTTGTTTCAAAGAATTATTATCATTTCTACGACCCGGCTGGTCACACTTCTTACTGTGCGGTATCGGGGACCAACCGCGGGGGTATGACAAACGAATTAATGGTTAAAAGGGACCCCGTTTTTGCTTGCTCCGAGGGTGGCCGTTGCTATAAAACGATCTCGTTGCTTTCGTCTTGGAGGTAGTCCATTGGCGATTTTTGTAAAGGAAGAAACATGGCCTTTGTAAAGGTAAACTAAAGTCGATAGCGTGGTATTCGATATCGTAAGTTGATACGCCGCGGGCCGTAGGCAGTGTAGCGCAGAACATTACTGGGGCGCTTTGGTGGAACGGAAATTCGCGTTGTAATAGGTCGGACGAAGGCATGCACACGTCGGTTATAATTACGTATTCTTGCGAACAAAATTGTGGAAGGTGTTGCATCTTTTGTGAGCGCGTTACGCCGCTGACGTCGGAATAATTGCGCATCCCGGAAAGTATTAGCGTGGAAAGCGTTGCAATGCTAGCGAGTTGCCGGGCGCTGAGTAATTTTTAGTTCACACATACGTACCTGTAATTCGCAACGTTATAACGATTATATAATGATTAAAACGGAAATACAATATTTTGCCGTTATACTACGAACGTTATAGTGTATTAAAATCATAATTACATTATAAATTCAAACTTTTAAATGGTAATTACATTAAAATTTTGCAAGTGGTAATTATTAGCATTAATTGAAATTGTATGCAGTATAATAACGTTAATGTTAATCGAGCAATTATTAACTCTAAATAATTAAGTAGCTCTTTTTCATGTTTTTTAAAAGTGTCTTAAAGCTACATCAAGCTACAAAATACTTTGCCGCAATTAGGAAAACAGGATATTCTTAATTAAAGTTTCCAGTGTCCTTGCCTTTGCATGGCACGTAACAATTTCTTTTGAGGTCAAAATATACCGTCTAACAGGATTTTAAAAAGGTATCGTTGCACAATAGTTGTTTTAGTGAGAAAAGGCTGCATAATACTATCCATCTTTATAAAACGCTGTAAAGTCTTGTAACAAAGACCTATTGATCTTTTGCTCTAGCTTACGCATAGCATATAATGTTTCTTTTCCTTTTATTTTACGAGTTGAGTATTGGAAAAAGTATTAATCGTATCAGGTTAAAAGTGAGAGATACGGTCAATTGGAAACAAATATATCACAATTTAAAGCAATATTATAAAGATAAAAAAAACTCGAAAAAGAAGATATTCCACTCCAAAAGATTTTAATAAAACTATTTACTTCAAATGCAGCTAGAAATTTCCTGAACGGCGCATTTTATCGCGAAAGAGTCTAAAGCCCCCCCCTCCCCCCCTTCGCTTTTCTCTCTCTTTGATATCCAATTTGTGGGAAGTGGACGGATATTAACCTTTCATGATCCGTCCGGGCAAAGAACTACAACGTATAACGTGAAGAATAACACGGAGGGGCTCAGCACTTTTACCTGGCCGCGGGCGAAGACGCGCGCGGTCCCGACCTCAAACTCGGGACGATCGATCCAATTTCAAGTTTCGCCGATCTCATCGACCCGTAGGGCGGATTGCCGTAGCTTCCATAAAACGAATCGCCGTATAGCCCAGGCCGCGCTGAACAAAGTATCACGCAGTCGTGACCGTAAAGTAGCGAGCGCGGAGTGTTTCGGAGGTCTTTATGTGGGCGGTAAAAGCGTCTCGGCGAGTCCGTTCTGGCGCACATATTCGGAACGGAAGAATAATGGCGAGACTTTTTTCGGTAATTTTCTACTACACGCCACCACACACCACAGCGTCGCGTCGGTGCGATGAAAATGAATTTTGCTTCCTGCGCGCTGTTCCTTCCTCTCTCTCTTTCGCTCTCTCGCTTCCTCTGTCCTTCTCTTTCTTTCTCTCTTCCTCGATTAGATTTAAGAGATTAACTTTTCCAATTATTCGCGGCCACCAATTTACCTTTAACAGCGAACAGTACTTCACGGGCGGCGTTGTCGGCCGCTTACACGACGCTCGAATGTCCCTCCTCGCTTTGCAGGAATTGATTGTCTGCGTCGTCTTCGTCGCTGTCGTTGTTAAGAGCTTCCCCGGGATGTACGAGGAAAATGCGGTGGGTGAGTGTCTCTCGTTTAATTCAAGGAATCGGTCACTCGAGAAGGTAATTACGCGTATCGGTAAAAGGTGTCGATCCGCACGAATTCATCTTAGTACTCTCACTTGTTAAAAACTTTACATTATAGACTTAAATTTTGCTAAAATTGCAATGAGATATTTGCATTATGCATTTATTTAAGAAAATCGAGAATATAATAGTTTTATATAAAATCAATTGTAGAGGAAGACAAGGACGACAAGGAACGGACCGCAGACATAGATCGCAACGAACACGGCAGTCATGATCACGACGAGAAACGGACCGCAGATATAGATCGCAACGGACATGGCGGTCATGATCACGCGTACTCGTATCATCATTTTCTCGGACCAGTGATAGGCCATCACGAAGAGATATCTTGGAAAGATAAGCATGGGCACCATCATCACGACTACAAAGCTCATCCTAAGTACAAATATGCCTATGGTGTGGACGATCATCATACTGAAGACCATCACGGACAGAAGGAACACCGTGACGGTGAGTAAGAGTACTCTCGATATTCTCTATCTAAGGCTTTAAAATCTGTAATTTTTATATTACGTTAATATCGTTATCGCGCGTCATCCCGGTACGTTGCATGAGAGAATAACTCAGCTCCTTTTTAAATAAAAACTGTAAAATAATAATTTTTTTTACTGTTGCTGTTAATAATTATGAATAATTATTGACCACGTATAAAGCTGATATCTTCGTACATTCTTCTAATATTTCTAATATTGATATTGAAGGTGTTTCCTGAATATTTCTGTATTTAAACTTACCAAAGATTGCTATACACTAAGAATGTTAATTTGAAAATCGATATTCTATTTAATATCACGTCCGTGCAGCATCAATTTCTCTTATTGTCAAAGTATCGATATAGCAACCCTAGATGTATCGCACAATACTGATCCGGAGCCAGAGAGGTAGTGAAATGCAATTCGATCTCGCGCTCTTAATTAGAATCTCGAAGTAATTGGATATCTGGCCCTGCTCTTAATTAGAACCTAGGAAGGACCGAGTTCGTTTCTTACCCCGATGTATTGCGCGGCCCGTTGTGGATACATTCGTTACTCTTCTGGCGCGCTTTTCGTAAAAATGCGAGAATTTCTTCGCGCTTCATATTCGGCGTGCGCCTGTTAAATTTAATTGTGACTGATACGAGAAAGAGAGTGAGTGAGAGAGAGAGAGAGAGAGAGGGAGAGGAAGAGAGCATAGGAGTTTATTACGCATTCGTTGGGAAGAGCTCTCTCGCAAAGCCGGCGAATGAAATGCACGGAGTTTACGGCGAAGCTGTTCCGATACGGCGTATCTCGGAAACGTGTAACAGCCTGCGTAAACGCGAATTTAATTGGAACGTATGGAGAGATACACGCGTTTCTATTATATCTTCATTCAGTCTAAATACTATTCTTACTTCCACTCCGTATAAATAACACTGTATTGCTCCGATAAACATCACAAAAAGCATAATAAATTATGGAGGATATATTTTCGTTTTTTTTTGCTACCGCGAACAAATTATTTAAACATCTTTAATTTAAAAGAATTTTGTTAATTTTTCTTCCTATGTGATTTCATACACCTTAAAATATTCAAATATGTCTACAATATTATGCTTTTATAATTCTCTATAAAAACAAGTAATCATAAATAGATGATAGGACCTGGTCTCGTTAGACATCATTAATTCTAATCAAATATGTAAATATTAATTATCTTGTTTATGATGTAAACCATAGGCAAACATGTAGAAGGCGAATATCACATCCATGAGCCTGGTGGTAATGTCAGGAGTGTAAAATATCATGCTGATCCTCACGGCGGGTTTTATGCCGAAGTTCATAACTACGGCGGGAATGATCATTCAGGTAGCACATATGGTAGTCATAAACATCGATAGTTGCAAGATATCATAATGAATAATTATCAATAAAATGATTAATGAAAAAGCCAAGAGTGACTAACGAGGATAACGTTGTAAGCGAGCCTGCATTCTGTACAAACTCGATCGTAGCCAATATATATTATTGTTAAATACTTGTTTTTACGTTTTGTGAATTATATGTGTTGTTAAAATATATAATCGTTAAATATCTTACCTCTTATAGCAAATAGAAACGTATTGTATGTATCAATAAAAGATGTTATCACATTATTTTAATGATCTGTATAATTAATTAATTATTACACGTAAATATTCGTTTAAACTTAATTTCAATCCTTTATACTTTTTAATAATAAGTGCTGTATAAGTTATCAAAATTTTTCAGTAAAAAAAAACAAAGTTCAAATTTATTAGAAAAATATGAGACTATCAGGATACTATGACGTAATTTCTACATCAAGATGTATCAATATAAAAATGGCAGAACCTCCCACTTGTTAATTTCTGAAGTGGACCCTCCTTTGAAATTCATTCCTGGTTTTCTCGCAATGATCTCGTGATCTCGTTTCATCAAAACGAGCCGAGGGCCGCTTGCTCGGTTTCTGCTGACCGAATGCAACGAGTTGACCGATCTGATCTCTCTCATCAGCACGCCGCAACATGTTTTTATCCAATCACGTTCCCGCGCGCCCTCGACCTCTCGAGTCAGCAACGCGCGACGGACCGACGCGACGGCGGTGGCGATCCGGGGCCGTCGAAAAGCGTTATAGGAAGCGCAAAATTCACCGCGGTAGGGAAAACGATGTGGCGTGACGAGGGTGAAAGGAGCGAGCCGAAATTTCGTGCCCTCTCGTCGAACAATCGCGGCGAACGGGATTGGTCGTTCTATAAGGAGATCGGTCGACCATTGTATTACTGACCCAGGCCCTGCCAATTTTGTTGCCAATTTCGTCGCCAATTTCGTTGCCAATCTCGCTGGTTTCTAACGCGGATAATCGTATTGCGCAAACGCTTCGACAATTTCTATTAAGTTCTCTTAGCGGAGACTACAGCTGTGTATAGACGTGGACCGGCGCTGAGATAGAAACGTTGAATTTCCCGGAGCGAGCAGCCCAGGGTTTCACATTTCGCAACATTTCCGAGCTTATAATCCTTGCCCTCGGTTTCGACTAACCGGTTGGATTGTTATTACTATCATCAACATGCAATAATATAAATAAGATATGAGTATTACAAACACAGTTATAAAAACATCTCCTTTTCGTTCTTTCCAGTTTTATGAAAATTTTATAAATACAAAAACTTCGTAGCATGTTTTATCAGTCAGAAATAATGATGAGTATTCGCACGTTTGTCAGCTACATGAACATATTTTATGCAAGACTGTTTTTAAAAGGAATAGAGATTTCAATGTAGATTTTATACGCGAGATTATGTAATTTTACACATATAACCTGTGTGCATGCTCACTACTCGTCATCCAATTTTACACGCTATGGTATCTTTCGAGCCAGACTCACTCGAAATTGCCGCATCGAAGATCGCGACAATCAGGAAGACTTATTAGCATAATTGACGTTTCTCTAGTGTGCTCGCTGCACCGTCCAAGGAATATGATTTTAACTTGAATGTCGCGGTTGTTCATCAAGCATAGCAGTTTGAGTGAAAACCGTGAGTGCCATACGGGTCTTTACATGCCTCCGTATTCTCTTTGAACCTTCGCTAGAATGGAGTACGTTAATGACATGGTTCACGCTCCCGTCACACATATCCTTGTCCACATGTTACCCGAATAGCGGTTGCTACGTTATGCTTATAAATTCTTAACTCTTAAAACTCACAAAGCAAGACGACAGAATTAATTAATTAATTTACTAATTATATAATCTACCCATATAAAATTACCAAATTTTTGGGAAATGCGTGATTCTATGAAAATATAATTTTTATTATTTTGTTTATTCAAGATAAATAAGATATATTAATTAAAAATGTATTTTATATATATAGAGTATTATAAACACGTCATTTCATCCGGTATTAAATTCCACAGGGAACGGAACTGGACCACCATGAAGAGACCGTGCAGATAAGGGAAAATGACAGTACATTTCAACAGATTGATAAGGTCACGCAGGCAAGATCAGATACGTCGTAATCTCTTGGAGATGTTAATCTGCGTACGAGACTGATAGCTCAGATTAATGCCGCGTATCTACATGTCGATTACGCTGGTTGTGCAGTAAGGAGACGCGTCGACGGAAGATGCTGTTCGTGATTGCGGAGATTATCACGCGTGTATAAGCGTAATGTCAAGTTCGCGTGACTTTGCAATGGAGGAAAATATGAAAATTGTATCTATTTAATTTAGAACTCTATCCGTGTGTCTCGCGCGCTCACTCGAGTGCACCGTCATTTCTCGCCCGTACCTTGACGCCTTGACAGCGAATAGATATCTCCGTATCCGATAACTCACTGTCTCGTGCAAAGCCGTTGTAATGCCAAACATATTGCTTGTGGCCTCTTACTGTCATGTAATCATTAATTTGTTGCAAGATCCTTGTTAGTATACGCTAATTGGAACGGTAAGTTAAGGCTCTTGATCACTTGCCGTTCGATCGAAGAAAACAGAGGACTAATTTGTATTTTTTTAAATATAATGCAGAAAAAAATTAAAAACGTAAAATTAATGCAAAATTAATTTATCGAGCAACCGAGTGTGCCTATACCTGTTATTTCACTTTCTCGCTTTATTAAACATAATTGTCGATAACTGTCACTCTCTGAGAGATCAATCAAGATCAGCACAAATATCAGCGGGGGAAAGCAACAAATCGGATTAAGTTATGTGCGAAGGGAGCGCAAGCCAGATATCATTAATGCGACGCTATAGATGCTCATTCAATACAAATGCGCGTAGCGGCGTCCAGCGCGGATCGATACGGTTATTACTGAAACAAATGGACGGATTACGAGTTGACTGCACGAGATTGTTCTTTTTCAGGCATGAGGCGGCAAGATAGTTATCTCTGAGTCTAAATCTAGTCTCTCGGTGCAAATACAGCCCCATCGGGATCTTCGATGAGAAAAGCTGCACTTCAGCCTTTGTGTTTCGCAGCTGCTACTGCAATTAGCGAAATTGCGAATCATGTCGCAGATATGTATAAATTAATCAAAATACGTACAAAGTAATGTTGATTTTTATGCAAAATGGAGATTATTGAAACGGTTTCTCTTTATCTCGCACAATCCAAACCGCTGATATCGGAGAGTTTGACTTTATTTGGATCATCGGATATGCCCATGATGCGCGTTTACTTTGCCTTTCCACCGACGCGGAGGCAACGGAGTTACGGATGAGAAGGTTAAATCTCTGATATCAAGCGTATCACGTGCTTGAATTTCATCACGGTGCATGCGTTACACGTGTAACGCATTTGTAGCGTAAATAGGTTATTGTTACGCGCGACGCGAGTGAAATTTTCCAATAATGAAGCTGGTCGTTGCGATCTGGAAGGTGACAGTGGCTATTAAACTAATGGCAATCGCTCGTAATGATTTAATTATCAATTACTGCCATTTTTGTCGGAGGGCAGTATAATTGCTATGCATTCAATTCGTCTCTAAAATCACTGATTTATCTAAAAATCGTAACTAATGATTTCTTTTTTGACATGAAGATTATTATTAAAGAAAATCTGCAGAGAGCAAACGTAAAAATAACTTACGTTTTTTCTAAATAAAAGTTCATTATATAAAAAGAATCAATATTTATTTAAAATGTATTAACTATACTGCAAATCTGTTGTGCAAAGTGTGTTATTTTAGCTGAAGCTCTTTTACATCACATTTCTTACCATTTTAAATCACGTCATTTAATTGATTGAACGTATTAACTTCTAATTTAATATGATTAAACGTGTTAAATGACGTAATTTAACACATAAAGAACTATGTAAAAAGAGCTTCAATCTGATGTGTTATTTTTAGATGTTTATGCGTGTAAAAATAACATACTTAGATTTGCAGTGTAATCATCTCTAATATTGTAAATATTTTATCTTTATTTAATCTCCCTGTGTTTTCCAATTTGAAAATTATAAAATCTATAATACTTTTATTAAAACAATAAATAAATTAATCCATCTGCTTTCAATATCTTCAATTATGAATGTTTATTTTTCAAGAACTGATTCAAACTATCCATGTATATAAAAATATATAATACACCATCATGTAGAAATAAATAAAAAAATCAGATTTCTCGAAGAAATAAGGAAATTCGATGTACAATAAAAGAGTTAATTTTCTTTAGGTCTCAAATGATCCATTATCTTATTCGAATAATGCCATCAAGTTTCGATGCTCCGCCACGATCGCCAATAAAAGCCAACTATTTCGAGACTTTTGGAAAAAAACCTCTTTCGTAACGCAATCGATTGTTGTTTCAACGAGACGGGCATCCACATGCGTGGCGTTCGCTATAGCGGCGTTTCATCGCAGGAGTGCCCAATCTTATGCATAGGAAAGCGATTGGTTCACGTCGTGTTTTTGTCATTCACAGGGACCGTTCTATACGTCCCGCTAAATAACCTAACGGTGGCGAAATTCTTCCAGCAAAAATGAACGCTGGTGAGCACTATATAAACTTTCATCGGTATCGACAAAAATATCATTCGCATTTTATAGGAATCAATGCGAACATCGAAAGCATGGCTATGAAGGTTTGTGAAGTTTGATGTTGAAGTTTGATAAATATGTTCATAACTAATCATTATTGCAGTCTAAACATAATATGTATATTTCAAGCTTCATTTAATTTTACTGCACATTTGATAAATAATAAAATAAAATCTTTTGCATAAATTCCTATCAACGCTAAAAATACAAAGAATTATTTTCTTGTTAACTGTTTTAAATAAAGTATCGTCGACTTTTTTACACATTTTGTATGCTTTCAATGTATAATACTAATGTTTTATGTATTTTATTTTGCTGCAACTTTTTTTATCGAGTTCTAAACTGATATGAGCTTTTTTATTGGATCATAATAACTTGTTTATCACAGCTTCCTCATAATCCATAAAGTAGAAAGTTCTCACTTACAGTGGAGAAATGTTTTTAAGTGCAAAATCCCAAACTTTGTTCCATTTTTTATGCGGAAGTATATGTAAATGTAAATGGCAACAATTTGTCGGCAGCTTGCCCTGTTATTGGCTGTATTGGCCCTTGCAACTATTCAAAGCGGATTGGCAGGGCACGCTCACAGTTTCGCGCACTTTCATGGACCGGTCATAGGACCCGGACACGAAGTGGTTGTCTACGATAAGCACGGTCATCATCATGTAGACTACGTCGCGCATCCCAAGTATGAGTTCGCGTATGGAATTGAGGATCATCACACTGGCGATTACCATGGACAGAAAGAACACAGAGACGGTAAGTCGGATTTCCTCTTTAATTTATATAAAATTACCGTTGGCAAAACGTTCGCAAACATGGCATTAAAAAGAAAAATTATAATTATAAATGCAGTATTGTTTGTAAGCTAAAAGAAATTGCAGTTAATTAATGTAATAAAATTATTACGTAGATTTTGTAATTTTTTTGTATTATATTTGTCCTTTTATAAAGAGTGATGTAAACGTTATTGTTTAATGTATATGACTAACTATATTTACAATTTAGTCGTTTTTAACGATATATTGAACTACGTAAATTATTCAGCATCAAACTTATTAAAATTTATGTAATCATGCAAAGAGTTGTTGAATTTTTTACGATACTCGCGCAACAGCGTGGAAAATGCCGCGGTCTAAATGTTACCGAAAGTGTATGAAAAATTTCGATAAAAGTTTGTCTGGCGGATCTTCGTCGGGACGGGGAGATAATTCGAAAGTGCAACTCTGAATCGCAATAAGCCGGGCATAGAGCCGCGCATTTTAACTTATCGACACAGTTATTTTTTCTCGTCAATCACGTTTTTTTTATTTTTGTATAAAATTATGTCGGTGGTTAAAGATTATACATGACGGGGTCAGATTACACGGCGGTATGCTTCGGTGCGCTTCATTTTAATTAAACATCGCGGTAGTCATATTGACGTAAAATATATATATAATATGCGGCATGCGCATTACGGTAATATCGATGACACATCCATGTGTTTAATTCTTTGCAATTAATGCACGTTTACAAGCGGTCACTACATCCATCGTATATTGCAAAAGTAGTTTTTCGTTCGCAGGAAAAAAAATCGTCGGTGAATACACCGTCAAGGAACCGGGTGGTAATATCAGGACCGTGACCTACCACTCTGATCCGCACGGAGGATTTTTTGCTCACGTCCACAACTCCGGAGGTAATAACCATCATGGTGGTACATATGGTGGGCACCACTGAAGGCATCAAGAAACCCAAGTGTGATATACGACGGTAAAACGCTTAACCCAAGTCACTTCTGGCCTTGCGTTATAATTGTTAAATAAATATTTGCTATTTTCAAATTTTCTGTTTTCATTTTCATCGTCTACTTTGACATAAAAAAATTGTAGAAATACGAGACACATAGAAAACTGCTTGTCGCGCAAAATTCTTTAATTATAAACCGTAATTAAAACTTTCTTTAATTTTTTTACTCTGTGACCCTAATTAGAAACAAGTCTGTTATGTTTTAACTCTTGAAATATTAAATGAATGTAATGAAAAGCCTTTTTTTTCCCAAGAAAAAATTTATATTTGTTTTCTTGTTGCATTTTAGAGAGATATGCGCTCCTATATTAAGATACATAGCATATAAAGTTACAAATAGAATCTTTCTGAAATAATACAAATTATACATCGTCCAAAGTGGGCTTTATTATGTATATATCATATTTTAGATATATATCAGATTTTCACCGCCATTGCGGCTTCGCTTATGTAATCGAAAGCGTTATTACTTACGAAATAGCAACGGCGATTCAGAAGTGTAGGTAGAACAAATAAATGGACAGATTGCGTGTATATAGGTCTAGCTCAATGAGCGAGTGAGGTGTTCTAAGCTTCGGCGAACATATTGGGTCACGTATTGGGACCAGCGCGATCGCTATCACGCGAATAGACTAGCAGAAATTGAATTGCACTTGCGGAGGCTATATGTGCTATTGAATAGTGTGTATCACCATTATCGCATTAGAAGGTATATGTTAAAGGAACAATTTAAGTAATTCAGAAGCTCTGTAACTGTTAGCTGTGATTTTATGTCTGAGGAGACGTCTCATTGTTTTAAGTTAATGAGTATTTAAGGAAAGAACTTTGTGAGTAGGAACAATTAAAATTACATTTTAATCTATACGTTTGATAAATCTTTGATAAAAGATTATTTGCTAATCCTTGGTTAGCGAATTCCTTTGTGATCTGTAATTATCTTTAACATCTTTTGCTCAGCTAATTAATAGATTTAGTTGATGGGATCAGTGCATTAATATTTACGGAAGAAGAAAAGCTAATTGTATAAGTATTGACGTAATTTTTCAAAAATAATTTGAAGATCGGTCTTATAATGAGTCCTTAAGTAATTAATGGAATAAATATTTATGCACGGTGTAAGCATATCTGAGATGAAATTTTAGTCACTAGAGCTTCGCTTAAAAGGATGAAATTAAGATGCTGCTCTTTGAGTCAGAAGAGATACTGTGCCGAGAAAGAGAGCGCTGTTTCTCGAAGAACGAGCGAAACTTAAATGTCGAGAAAGAGCTAGCTCGGGGGGGAGCGTAGCTGTTTGGCGTCAGACAACGTATTAATTTTTCAGGGCGCATCAGAGATGCGAGTGAAAATTAACCTGCCGCATGCACCATCGACTCTCAAAGGCAAGTATTTCGTATCGAGCGCATAAATGCGTAAGATAACTTTGAAATGCGGGGCTGAGTTAACGCCTGTTTACAAATTCTTTTGAAAACGCGGTTAGACTGATTATTCTGCGCGAAGCAGAGCTCGAAAGAATAAATCACGGACGCGAATGCACGGCGTGCTCGGGCCCCGTATATTACGCGAATAATCACGATTGATCATCGCGGGGCGGAAGAAAACTGCGGGAGATGATATATGAACGGCGAAACGTACAGCGCGCACGTGGTTTCAATGATTCCATTTACGTGAACGATAATACGCCCAGTCTTTCCCCGTATCGAAACTCTCTTGCTTTTCCTTCTTTCTCTTTTATTTCTTCCTTCCTCCCCTTCCCTTCTTTTTTTACACAATTCATTGCCATGCTCTTAGGACCGCAGTTACGAAAAGGCTGCGTGTTTTCTGGTTTTCCCTTGCTCCTGGAAGTGACAAATGAAATTTTGCGCGTCTCCATTTTTGTCGCAGAAAAAAAAGACAATCTCAAAATTACTTCTCCAACTCCATGAGAAGGATAATTTCATCGACGTGTGTTATTTCGGTCACTGCCGTTCTTCCTTCCCTTCCGATTTGCTCGGAACGCCTTGACGCCGTCTTGCGAACACTAGGCAATCTACAGGGCTGGATTGCATTATCTAGATAGAGTTCTACAAATTCGACAGGAATAGGGTATTAGCGAAACGAAGGTATTATTCAGGACGAAGAACCGTTTAAATCTAACGATTTTAGAAACACAGCACTTAAAATCTCTTTTGACTATATACATATATTGTTTTGTGGTTTATATTATCTATCTCTTTTATTTTATGGTAAGTGTTGTTGTAAAAATAAAAAAATAGATTGGAAAAGATGGAAAAAGTTCTTTGAAGAAGATCTGAAAGAAGATCTTTGAAGAAGATAAATAATCTGAATTAAAACGCGCGGAAAAAAATAATTTACATTTCTCCGCGCGCAAGAATTCTTAAGATAGCGATCTAACATTTTTAATCACCATTTCTCGTTAAATTTTATTTGAAATACTGCTATAAATATAATATCGTTCAGTTTGAAGCAATTAAATTAATTCATTTATAACATAATACACGCAAAACAAAGACAATGATGCAAAGCTTAATATGGAAAGTATAAAGTATTATATTAATTACTTAAAATTATCGCATTACACGTAAAATACGTTTAGAAAATCTCAGAATTTTGGAGTTTAATGCGTTAAAAAAGTGGCTTTTGTTTATAAAATCTTTAATTCGGCCCTGAGCACAGGACCATAGCATCCCTCGTCAAGCGTAGCCACATTCAGTCGTCACGTAAGGGGGATGGAGACGGGTTGTCGGAAACAGCCGGTGGCAATAATGCGAGATGGACGTGATAGGGTGCGATCGATTTTCTCGATCTCGAGGGAACGGACTTCTTATTATTCCGACTGAGGCCGAGGCACTCTCAAGGAAGCGTTGTTATTCGATTCCGGCCGGCGTCGCTCATTCCCTCGAATTCGCAGCCGCCGCAGCCATCCCCCTTTCGCTCCTTATTTCCTTAGCCAACTTCGTGGCCGTAAAAATCCAATTCATCCCGAGACGCTGGACAGGAATAAGAGTATTCCGAGAACGTCGTCGACGTTGTCATCACGTTCGTACGGCATAACAAACCGCCGCGCCGCGCGTCGAATCGAATTACCCCCCGAAGAAATTCAGCGATCGAAAATCGTTGACGTTAAAAGGTATCCGGCGAGTTCACCACACGGCTATAAATCTATACAGGGTGTACGGTAAATCGTGGCACAATCGGCGAGGAAGCGCTTTCTCGGGAAAGCTTAAAATCACAAGATAAATTTTCTTTATTGACCAGAATAGAGAAAATTTGTAGAAAATATTTTGGAGAAAAATGATAATCGTGAACGTGAAAATTATAACGTCTATTAAATATTTTTGTTTGTGAAAGAATTTTGTGTAATAGAAAAATATATATATAGTAGATAGTATTTTTAAAAATTGTATATCACAAAGTTATAAAGAATCGCATATTATTCGTTTGTATGCACAGATCTCCCCTTTAACAAGTTCCAATCTGTCTGGGTCTGAACTTATTATTTATGTAGGAAATAGGCGTTATCGCGTTTCAAAATCATCGTCATTCAGAAACGATCCCTATAAGTCTGCCGCTCGGGAGGAGAGTTTCACAGTTCGTCGGCTTAAAGTGCCTTCACAAAAAGACCATTATAAATTCCATTAATACTTGCCGGGCATTCGGGCCGAGCCGGGAGTTTAATTATCTCGTGGGCAGCCTCCTCCGTCCGCGCGGCGCTAAGTAAAGGGGGACGATACGCTGAATTAAGTAAGACTCGATAAAACGATCGTCAAGAATTAACAGGTCAGCTCGCATTCTCTCGGTAGAGGTTACTTTTCAATTTACGACATATATTACCGCGGCTTTTTTGACACCGCCATACGTTAACTTAACTGTGGGTTATAAATCAGACACAGTTCTTTAGCTTTTACGGTGAAGATTTACGATTGTCAGCATTTAATCTTGGTAGTGTTAGAACCGACGCTTAATGGTACCGATCAATTAAATTAACAGTTAACTGTCAAATAATATTTAACATACCACGTTTCAATGAATAACCAATTTTTATATTTTTCTTTCTTTTTTTTCACGTTTTTCAACTTTCATATCTTTTCGTGGTTTTTATGTTAATATGTTCGTTAATAAGCAGATGATAATTTTTAGATTTAAAATAATAATATAATTTAAAATATTACATGTCACATATTTATTGCAATAATAATTATCAAGTATGCTAGTAGATGGACGAACCAACAACGTGATATAAATAATCAATTGTGAGGAAATCCTCGACTCTCGTTGGAAGTTCTTAAAAGCACTTCCTATTTATTAATCTAAAGAGTCTACTTTTCAAACGGTACACAAAATCTGAAAGAGAGAAAGAGAGAGAGAGAGAAAAAGAGAGAGCTTCGCAAATATGTTTATAAAGTGAGGACTCTTTTTGCTTTACGGCATGTAGTAGCGGCTGGCGAAGTAACGATTTTCTTCCGTCGTGGATATACTTTGTTTTCTTAGGATGCAGCCTGATCAGAACAGAAGTTACGAACTACTTCATTGTAAAGTTCCCGACAAGGATAACGATCAGTTAGTAACGCCAGGACTCTCTTTTATTATAGGATTTATAAAGTAAGATGCTGTGTCAGCGAAAATGCAAAGACAAGAAAATCACTTCGTGATGCATTTTCTATCGAACTATATTTTGCGCATTTTTGTTTAAACGTGATCTTATTTTAATAAAATAGATATTTTTCGAAAAACTTTATCGCAAAATATAAATCCAGCGCTCTCTCAAATAGAGCGAAAAATTTAATTATTTTAATTAAAGATTGGAGTTAATTCTTCTTTCATGCAATTTGCGTTAAGCATATGAGAGATCACTTCAAGCCAATAAATAATCTTGTCATAAATAATCAAAATTAAGGAATTTTTCATTATTTAAGAAAGATCTTAAATAAATAAAAAAAATTTTATTTAATGTAAAATAAGTATCACTTAGGAACTGAAACTTGAGAATTTGTTACATAATGCAACGATACATGACCAAAGATGAACGTGCAAAACACTTGAGTTTTAGTGTGTTCAGAACAAGAGAGCACGAAGTTCTCTTGAAAGAACGTTTTATGAGACTAGTTCTTTGGGAGGTTCGATCACAATGGCATGCCATTATCAACATGCTTCAAAGGCCAATTGAGACTTTGGCTTATCGCCTATTATCAGCTTAACTCGTTTCCATTTAACTTTTGTAACATCAGTCGTCCAGTTTTCCAAGCGATCTACACGATTCATAAATTCTAATCCAATTATCAACGTAAAAAATTTCGAAAGTTCTATTCTTTAATTAACATCCAATTAACTAATTCTTTTGAAAGATAATGTCATTATATATCATTATATTACAATTTTTATAATAACTTGTAATTTACTGATTTTTATGCGTAAATTGCCCAAATGTGCAACATTAAAAATGTGTATTTGTTATTAATAATAGTTAAATATCAATATGCTAATTAAATTAAATTGTCACACGTAATTAGGAAACTAGCAATGTTGAGCTTATCTTTATATATTTTTGATTTTCTTGTTCTTTGCGATTTGCAGATTGTATGATACGTTATATGCTTTTCTGATTTCAGCCAAAGATTCGATTCTTATCATAATTACTTGTTCTCATTTACGTCAGTTCTTTGTTTAACTGGAACTACTCCTGGATTCGAATGACGTTTCAATTATCGCAGTCGCGGATCTGTCGACGTTTTCAATGAAAAGTAAAATCGCGGGAACGGGAGCAGGTTTATAAATCCCGGCGATGCCATCTCATTGCGAGGCGTACATTCACTCTCGCGAGTACATTTCCACCGTTCTCGCAACTTCCAGCGCGAGAGGAGCGGATTAAATCCGCCGAATGTTTGGCAACGCAACCCGTCCCCGCTCATCTCATAAAACACTTTTATCCAATACGTATCCAAGATTTCCATAAATTTGCGCAGTTCTCCGGCGCGTCCGTGATAAAGCATCGTACCCGGGGCGGAAATGCGCCATGAAAATATTCCGCGGTAACATCTCGGGGCTGCATCACGCATGGCCGACTCGCGGAGTTTCTGACGGATTTTGTTTTTTGCGACAAAGAAGCTGCTGCTTCCTTTGCCTTTCGATGCGACACGGTTCGTTTATCCGAAAGCGGAGGATCGCTCACGTTACTTTACGAACCCCTTTCTCTCCTCCTGAGAAAAGAATGGCCGGTCCTCTCGATTACGTGCGGTCGGCCGTATTATAGTGAAACTTTTGGAGACTCGATACAAAAAACCAGCGGAAGGATTGTAACAGACAAAGAATCGAGGATGAATTATTGCGGAAACGTTAAACGTAAAACAGCCAGTTACCTAGTTTGAGCAAAAATGATATTTGTTCCTCGCAAACATGAAATACGTCGTGTTTAATGAGCTTTCTGTTAATAATTCATTTTAATCTCAAAAAAGAATTTATTAGCTCTCCGAAATACCTCTAAACAATTAATATAATAACGTAAAAATAGCTTCTGTCTGTAGAAACATTTTAATCACTTTATATCTTTTGAAAGGCACGCTTTTGCGTTTATTCTTAAAAATCCGAAAGCAATATATTAAGTGTCTCGCTCTTATATTGCATTATCTTACTAAACTATTGTATTATAAGAATGAGATTATAAATAGGATTAAGAACAATTAAGATTCTTACATAAATAAATAAGAACGGTCAGAATATATCAAAGGCATATTATTACCCTTTATGTCGACATGAATTGATTACGCTGACTCTGGGGGGGCAAAGCTTTTTCGTTCCAAATTAAAGATGACCTTTCGACTTGACAAGTTGCAAGCTGTCTTTGAAACTGCATTGAGACTCTACTATAGATATATTTGCGGAAGCCAGTCTCTGGAAAAAAGCGACTTTATTTCTTGGATTTTCGCGTGCGCCAGTCGCGATTCGAGGCAAAGCGGAGTACGCAATGGAAACGGAAAAACGGGCTACCGTATAAAGGGATGGGGCGGACAACGCTAAAGGAACAAGCGAAAAGAAGTAAAGTGAGGAAGAGTTCTCTCTCGCGCGATATCACCGAGGTGTTTGGCGCTTTCGTAGCAAACAGTAAATTCTTGAGTGACGATAATTTTGCGATGCCTTATCCACCGCTTCTCGTTGTTGCCGGATAACATTAGAGTCTTGGTTCTTTGCCAAAATACATCTGCCAGCACTCACCATTTCATAGATATGTTCATACATATACAGGATGATCCAGAAAACGTGAAAGTGTACAATAGTAATGAAATCTATAATAAATTTTAATCAATTTTGTCTCGACGCACGCTTAATAATTAATAATTACTTTTTATTAAAAATTTTTATAAATTATTCTTAAAAATGTGAATGACTTTTTATAGATAAAGATTACAAGATAATAAAAATAGTTATCGGACACGTATATATTTTAAAAAATAACTATATAGAGAAAACTTTCATAATTTCCTTTCTCTCTCTCGCTCTCTCTCTCTCTCTCTTTCTCTCTCTCTCTCTCTCTCTCTCTCTCTCTCTCATTCTCTCATTTTCCTTCCTTCTTTTCTTCCTTCCCTTTTCCTTTGTTACTCTTTTTCTTTCTTTCACTCACTCTTCGTCTTCATTGTTTTTTTACCTTACTTGTTTTCTCAACGTCTTCTTTTTTTCATTTCTCTCACTTTCTTTCTCTCGCTTAGTCTCTTGCATTTATTATTTCTATCTCCTTTTGTCTCTCTTCTTCCTTCAATCACTTCCCTCTCCCTCTCGTTGTTATTCTATTACCCCCTCCCCCTCTCTCTCTCTCTTTTCCTCGTACACTGTTTCTTTCTTCCATACCCGTTTCTTTTCTTTTTCTTTGTATGCAATGTGCGACTTTGCACGGCAGAGAATCGATTGTCGGTCTATTCGGGTTCCGTTTCCGCCGTGTTGCGCGCTTCTCCTTTACAGCCACGTATATCGTGAAAGACGACGCGATTTTATTCACGGGGACCACCGTTGCGTTCGTTTTGCGAATACACATCGTCGAAATTAAATTTCCCCTCCTCCTTCCTTCATGCTGACGCTTTGCGGCCCTTGTGATACCGATTCCCTCGGATTTTTCAAAGGATGGCTTAGGTATCTACCTAGGCGTCGCGTCGTTTCTTGATCGCGATGTGGAGAACAACTATGAACACGCAGCGAGTCATCCGTTTAATTTCCGTTCTTTTTCCTTTCGTCTTTCTTCCACTTTGTTTCCCTCTTTTCCTCTTTTCCTTATACCTTATTCCTCTCGGTACAAAAAGCAATTATCCAATGAGACCATAATACTTGTGGTATGGAGCGTTTTCTCTGATATTGTTCGAGAATAAAATTTAAATTCTCATAATACTCCCTTGTTCTACCACTATAGAACACGATGAACGATTATACTCAATTTTCAGAGAAAAGTTTAACTTCTTAATAAAGAAGATATTGTCTCGCGCAAAATTAGTCCATTATTCCTTTTGCATTTCTTGGCAATTTATGAAGTTTCTTATACTTTTTGTATTTCTTAGCAGCTTATATAAAGTCTTTTAGCATTTCTAAAATAAAAAAAATACATATACATATATATTCGTACGTTACATTGCATCCTGTATATTTGTTTATCGTATTTCCGTAATGCTGAATTTTTATTAAGAAAATAACTTTTCAACATATTGAAAGCATCTGGAAATTCTTTAAGAACAATTCATTCAATTCCGATACGGTTGGTGCGTAATCAATACTGTTATCCGTATATCAGATGGATTTTCTTGTACCGAAGACGAGGGCACGTAGATTTATAGTACGTTTTTATCGTATTTCAACTTAACTGCTACACATACATTTCGACGTCAACGCAAGTACGTTAAAGTCACGAACACGAGATTCTTCTTACCACCATTTTGCCTTGGTATAGCTATTCCACAGTTTCCCGTTATTGTGCGCAGTCACTTATTTTCCCGAACGCGAAGGAACGGCCGTTGGGCAACTCGTGATTTCGTAGATTCACATTTATCACACGTCCTACAAGATGGTAAATCTACATCCTACGGAATTGTTTTCCGATATTACTGTTCAATGATCTCCGAAGATGATAGGGAATCACCAGCTGTTGTCATAGACGTGAAAAGACTGCGGACCATAAACGGGTTTGTACATCCTTGCCTTTTGGAAAAATAGATTATCGATTACGTTGTACCGGTTCGGCTGGCGTTGACAGCAGCGTCGCTTGAAGCGAGGGAGCCTAGCGATTTTAATGAAAAGTTTCTTTATTGGTATTTGGATCGAAAAACGTCGTGACGGTGCAATCAAAACGCACCGCGGGCATTTTTATTTCGTATCGGGGAAAAAGCACAAGATCAGAATGCCAAGCAGCCTGCCGTTTGCGGTATGGGGAAAGCGAGAGCGGAGAGAGAAAAATAGAATTTCATTATTGTGTAAAGCTGCACTCGGGTAAAGTCGTGCTTCCATAAAATTTCATCTCTGTTTATGCCGGCACGCTGCATTCTATTAAATTGAACCGTCATTCACGCAGCGAGTATGCGGTATACTTACATATGTGAATGGAAATTTTATCCGCCTTTGAATTTGTCTTTCTTTTGCACATCAAAAAATATGTACCCTCGGTTACTGGCCAAGTGATATTCCTTCTTGGACATTATATTATTTTAATCGGCTCACATCTTACAATTAGATTTTGATATATCTTTTTGAATTCATTCTTTATTTTCAATTCACAATTGATGATAATACGCATATAATACGCGTATAATCTAAAATTATCCAAAATTTTTGTGAAAACAACATTTTAATAATTGCTTTGAACATTTGCTTTAATAAACTGCTAAATAATTTTTATTGTTAACTGCTTTTTACCATGTATGTATGTGTGCTCGATGTTTTAATATGTTACATCTTTTGTTATTATCTGTAATTTTATGCAATATAATTTGTACTACCTTTAATATATAAATGATATATAATATCGCATTACAGAGTTTCAAAATGTAACGGCGTTAATGAAATTTTAATGTTCTAAAAGGATCCACCGCAATATTCGAAATTTATCATTAAATGTGAAATTGTTCTATCACTCCTTTAATACGTATTCACGATGCATAAATGCATTTAATATTTGTTTTGATAAATAGCTCTTTTAGTCCATAATTAACGCGTGCCGAAATCGTCGTCATAAAAAGCGTAGCGGAAAGTTCTTCCGTTTGCAGATGTTGCGTCGGATTTCACCTCTTCTCTATCTAATTCACGTCCACCCTTTTCGTCACCTCGGTTGCGGCAGGAGGAAAGAGTCATATAGAGAAGCGAAGAGTGAATATCGGAATATGTGATTCGATGAAGCTCAAGCGTGGCGGCGGCAGCGGTGGCTGCTGGCGCGAGGGTTGCATTACCATTTTGGCCGTTGGCCAAACCCAGTCTCCGAACTCCGGGAATCTCCGATAAAAGATAAGCCCTCACCTCCTGCTCGCGGTTAAATTCAGACGGCACACTCGGTAGATAAACATACCCGGGGGAAGCCAGTCCCACACCAATCCCCTACCTCCCGTCGACTTCTCCCCGGCTCGCGCCTGCTAGGGCCGCATCGGGGATTTCCGTAGATTTACAAGCCCAAATTTCCTTATCGCAATCAACCGGCTATATGTTTCTTCTGGCGGTCCTAAGAAACGAAATCGAAAGGAAGGGAGTTATTAATCTTGCGGTAATATCGCCCGTAGAACTCCGCCGAGAGCATTTTCTCTCTTCCTCGAACGTACATCAGTATAATTCGTGCGCGTTGAAAGTACTGTTCAGTGAAATCAGAACCCCGTGAAGAAACTTAAATTAAAACTTTCTCGTGAAATAATATATTGAGGTACTTCCGAAACGTATATATATTAAGGTTCATATAATAGGTATAATTCACTTTAAAATGGTATATAAAACAATTATTTCATCCATCTGCAAAAATCTTTAAATATATCACCTTTTGTACAATTTTATTCAGCGATTATGCACTTGTGTAAGTTTTATCACTAATATTCCTCCAATAATTATTTTTCTTTGAATACTTAAATTATTAACATTTGCTAACATATCCTGTAAATGTTTTATCTGGTTCTTATATCACATAGAGATTAAAACAAATAATTAAGTTGTCACATTGAAGCAAATCTTTTTTTCATGAGCAGAATTCGTATTGCTTCTTCTATTAATGAGACGATGACGTGAGCAGAGTTTTTTGTACATTCAATCGATATCTGTCGAATATATCTACCGGTTGTCCACAAGACTATGATTAACGATGATGATGAAATTCGCACACGAAGAAACGTAAATAAGGGCGACGTGAATGCGGGGTGTGTAAACGAACGATTGACTTTGCTGATATCAAAGATGATGATAAGCACCCTCGAAATGTTGTAATATGATGATTCAGTAGATAATCGCAAATTGTATAAAAATGATATAAAAAATTAGATCTATATAGATTGATAGTCTATATTTACACGTCTCGAAAATATCGAATATCTCTTCTTAGCTTGTTTGGTTAAGTTATATATTAAGTTAATAAAGTTTTAATTTAAAACAATTAAAAATTGGAAAACTTCATAGATAATAATATATTAAAAATTTTAATAAAAACACGTTTCTAGAAATGCTATTATATTTGTATATATAAATATATACATATACACTTTTTATGTACTCTGACATAAAAGTAAAATATCTAAAATATTTGCTTTATTTCTTATTTTATATAGAAGATATATAAAATCGGTGGACAATACTCTTCTTTGCATTATCATTCATTAATATGCCTGTAATATACAACTACGGTTCCTTTGAATTGTATATGTATTCTCTATATATGTCAATGCAAAATTGAACACGAAGTAGTTAAATGCAGGTAAATGCAGGTAATGGAGGGCAAAGGTCTGACAGAGTGAAGGTAACATAGAAGGCTAACTATTCATGAATACTATAACTGCGTTGAACGGTAACTACTGACACAGGCAACAACTAAACTAAACCTGAACTACTGACGAATGTTATGATCTAAGTGAAATATTTAGACGGTTTCTGGGAAATGATTGTCCGAATATATTGCAAATAATTGTGCAGTTGTGCAGAGACTATTATCCCAATTTTTGAATACTTTTTAACAATTATTTTAATATTTTTTATGTGACTCTGTTTTTGGAAAGTTTTCCAAAAAATATAATGTATCTGAAATAATGTCAGAGAAGAATTTAGTTATTAAAAGATATACTTGATTACATATCAAGCATCCAAAAGAAAATACAATAAAATAAAATAAATCATCTCTCAAAGCAGTTAAAAATTTCATACAATTAAACGACTTAAGAATTGAGTAACTCAATTAAATCACTCATATAAATATACATAATTGCTATTTCAATTACGAGCTATTATCTATATTGCATTTGAAAATGTTAACAGTTTTTTCTTGAATCTCCAGTTAATGTTTTTTTCTGTTTTAAATTTCTTTTATACTTCTTAAACGTGAGCTTTTATAATATCTTACTTATATTATTGTATGAGCACGTAAATACATATATTGCATCGTGTTGTATTGTGAATCACTTCAGTGAGTTTTAACAGATAGATAGCATTGCTTTTTCGAGAAGACACAAAAAGGCGAATGTTGTTACATCGTCAGTTACATAGATCTGTAAGCTGATATCAAACGGTGAATCCGAATAGTATATTGCAATAGACACGAAATGAATGTCACGTGATCCTTTTATCAGCATTCCAATTGTTATGAGTTTTGCTCGTTGGACTTAAAAATAGTAATATAATTCTTATTACATCTCTGGTTGATATATCTTTTCTTCTTCTTGAATTTCTTTTAAACGTTATTTTTGCAAACTCCTTATATTATAAAGAGCTATACAGTATACATATTACTACAAGAATGATAAACATTTTAAAATATTTAAAAAGTAATTGTATATTATGTTAAAACGTGCTATGTAAAAGATCCTTAAAATCTTAAAATATGACAGAAAATATATACAGCAGAAATTAATAAAAATTAGATTAGTAGAGCATACAAGTTAAGCATTAAATTATATATTTCTTCCTTATACTATAGTGAAGGAGATATTGCGTACAATTATTTTTATATTACTTTTGTAAATATGTAACAGCATAATAAATATGGTCATACCTTTTGTCAAGCTTGTTCAACCTACCTTACATAATACCATTAACTTTTCAGATCAAATTGGATCTACCTTTCGTCGATCTTGGCCGTTTATATTTTATCCGTATTCAGGCCAGTAGATTGTTAGAAAGAAAAAAGAACTTTAATTGCCGGCTAATTATCAATACCCGATTGTTATACACGCGTGTAGATTATACCACGGAATATGACTAAGAAATTAAACAAAATATTAATTCGAAAAAATTAATTTAATTGTACGAAATTAAATCAAATTAGTCAAACAATTATTTCATATTTGTTTGCGATATGTTCGAATTATATCTAAACTTGAGAGGAAAGTTTACCTATGTACCAAAAGTTTCAAGCAAAAATAAACTCGACTATTTCTCTCAAATATCCAGATGTATTTTCGATATAAACGTGCAAATAAAACTACAAACGTATAGAACTCAATAAAAATTGCGACACGCCAACCGAAAAAAATCTATAACCCGTCTTTGACATGATTACTCGAATACGAGTTCGTACACAACGCCCGCATATCGTTATTACACGAATTTTTTTCAAAAACATATATGACAAATTCAGAATAAATGATGTGAGATCCACAAAAAATGATAATAAATTTCCCTCACAGTAAATTATTATCAACCATATATTACTATCAATATAATTTTTTTTGTACGATGTCTTTAAAAATTTTAACATGTTGGCATTATAATATTGTGAAATTATACACATGTTTCTTCACTTCATCAATTTTTGTACTATTAAAAATTCAATTTATATAACAGAAAAGTCTCTTTATCTGTCTTTTTAAAATGTATATTATTTTAACGTTGATGATATAAAAATTGGTGAGACCTAAGAGCATTTAAAAAAATCAACTTTTCCGCGAAAAAGCATTTATGGGATCTCACACCATGACCATATTTATCATGCTGTTATACATATTTACAAAAGTAATATAAAAATAATTGTACGCAATGTCTCCTTCACTATAGTATAATGAAGAAATATATAATTTAATGCTTAACTTGTATGCTCTACTAATCTAATTTTTATTAATTTCTGCTTTATATATTTTTTGTCATATTTTAAGATTTTAAGGATCTTTTATATAGCACGTTTTAACATAATATACAATTACTTTTTAAATATTTTAAAATGTTTAGCATTCTTGTAGTAATTTGTATAGCCCTTTATAATATAAGAGTTTGCAAAAATAACGTTTAAAAGAAATTCAAGAAGAAGGAAAGATATGTCAACCAGAGATGTGATAAGAATTCTATTACTATTTTTAAGTCCAACGAGCAAAACTCATAACAATTGGAATGCTGATAAAAGGATCACGTGACATTCATTTCGTGTCTATTGTAATACTATTCGGATTCACCGTTTGATATCAGCTTACAGATCTATGTAACTGACAATGTAACAACATTCGCCTTTTTGTGTCTTCTCGAAAAAGCAATGCTATCTATCTGTTACAACTCACTGAAGAGATAAAATTAATTTGTCATACAAGATATGGATGAATAAGCAAAAAAAATATTTAAATTAAAATTGGCGCTTTATTGAAATAAGTTTTGTCACTCACCGACCGATGCGCAACAGCGGAATTGTCAGCCACGTAGCTACGTCGATTCTGTAACATATAAGATTTAAAATAAAGTTAAAAAACGTTAAAAGTAATTAATTTTTTAAAAAATAATTTTTATAAAAAGTGAATTTTTTTATTCATCTTTCAATTAAATATTTTTGAAATAATGATATACTTTCTGAAAGAGATCTTCACAAGAATAAAATTTTATAAAATTTTAAATTATTTCTTTATCTCTAATTATTATTTTTAAATGAATAAAATCAAACTATCCAAATAAACACAAAGAAATGATTAATTTTACACAAGAGTAAAAAATATTTACCGCAAGGTTGGTCCGCTGGCGCCCGATGCCTATCCAAGGTCTCCTCCTCCTCTCTGGCCATCCAGATAGTCAGCTGCGTAGGATTATTCCCTCGATGCGACCCTCTCCAAGTCGTTACTTTCTGAAACATTTGAATAAATGATTAAATTAAATAAGAGAAATACTTTCATACATGATATAATATAAAAAAGTCAATCACAAGTCAATTATAGATCAACGTTCTATAACCCTACGCATCGTCACGCGGGTACAACCTGAGGAGACGACTGATGTGCGTGACGATGCGTAGGTTTATAGAAAACGTGATCTGTAACATGTACAATTTATTATCCAAATAACAACGTTTGAAATAACTATGTCAGACAATAATTATTGCATACAAAAGAAATATTCTGTTTATAATTTAATAGAAAATATATGATATAAATTATGTCTCTCTGAAGATAATTCCTATATGTATGAAATTTCTCAATCAGATACTTATTAAAATAATTATACATTTTCCAAAATATTTTATCTTGGACAAATGATTGGGGCAGGAATTAAGAAAAATATGTATCTCATTTAATAACTTTTTTCCCTATCAAAAGATAATCTTTTTATTCTTTTTCTCATATATGCAATATATGAATTTATTGTACTAACTTTTTTTGAAGAATAAATCTGCAAAAATGCTTCATATTTTTAAAATGTCAGTGTTATATTTGCAAAACAACTTTATTTGTTTCTTATTTTTTTTATTTATTTTAGTAAATTTTAATCTAATAAAAATCTACTTCAAAAATCTTTACTAATATGTATAAAACTATTTATTTTTATCACGATCTAACTTCAGATATAAATATTTTCTTTCAATTTCTATTGCGTAAATAAAAAGAAAAAAAATTATATAAAATATATACTTTTATATTTTTATATTCTTTTATTCTTTATTTAAAGATTAAACCATTTTTAATATGTTTAATACAAATAATAGTTTTATATTACCAAAACGTATTCAGGTCATTTAAATTTTATTAGTATTTTTAAAGTTAAATAACCATTGAGCTTAGTTTTCTCTTTCTGTATATGTATCTGTGCTAGTGTAGCCTTAAGCACATTAGCACACTAATTTAAGTTAACAAATAATGAAAGATGAGTCCAAGATTAAATATCTAATACAATTGTTCATATAGGTCATCTATTTTAAGGCAAGGTATTTATAAAAAGAGATTTATATTCATTTTTAAGACAATTACAATAATACCAATACATGAGTATATATTTTATATAATTTTCATAGATTTGTTACGTTATTAATAAAGTTTTTTGTTACTCACCAACTGATGCACAACAGTGGAGTCACCACCAACCACGTATAGCTATGATGATTCTATAACATATAAAAACATAATATCCTAATTAAATTAGCGTTCAAAATAATCAATGATACAAAAGATAATGTTTACATATATAGAATTCGTTAATCTTCTTTCAATTGAATATATATTATTTATTAAAATAATTATGTTTGTTTAAAATTCTTTATAACAATAACTTTTATAAAATTTTGTAATAGTTTCATGTTTTAAATTATTATTTTTAGATCAAAATAAAATGATCCAAATAAACGTGAAGAAATAATTAATTTAACAAATTAGCAATAATGCTTACGCAAAGTTGCTTCACCGACGCCCGATGCCTCTCCTAGGCCTTCTCCTTCGAGGATTGTCAAACCTCCTCCTTCATCTCCTCACAAGTTTTGTTACAATTCTTCAGGTTGCATTATAATGCACAGTAGTGAAATTGTAACGGAGTATGATGTTCATACAACACTGATCTGTAACACATACAAATATATCCAAATAAAAATAACACCTGAAATAAATACATTAAAGAATAATTTTTGCATACAAGTATCATCTTATTTGTAAACTCGACAAATACTTATTTAATAAAAGAATAATGTTTTAATAATATTACTTTCTCAAATATTAAATTGTATAAAATGTAATATAAAAAAAATCTAATTCTGATATGATTTAAACTACGATATTATAAATCTTAATCATATTGCGACAGCAGAAACATTGCGAGCGTACAAAATTATGACACATTTCATATACGCGATATATTACAAATAAATCAAGAAATGCAATGAAATGCATCTAATTGCAAGATGGTGAAATGATTTTTCGATCATATCATCGCGCGATAGATCTTCCGGCCGAACAAATCTTCTGAAATACGTTTGAATGAATTATCTGTGTACACGCACCGCGCACCGGCAGGAATGGTATTCCGCGGCACATATGTATGTCGACACACGCACACGCACGAAGCGCGTATCGTACGTGTGACTTGAAGCGCGGAGTCGAGGGAGCAACGAGAGGGAAAGTAATAGGGAACACTTCGATTTTGCATCTTTAGCGCAAATCGGACGATTATGTATGCGTGTGTCGACATATACACGTATATATGTCGCGGGACACTACCCCTGTCGGAGCGTGTACGAGTGCCGAATCTATATTACGTACGCGATAATTAAATATTGTAGCAACTGATATACGCAAGCTTAATATAGGTTTTGCTTACCGAATAAAGGAATCGACACTCGTTCAAAAACTGACCCGTTCCGTGTCCGCTACCGTGCGTTCTGCAATTGAACGCGAACGTAATTAAGATGGCGGAAGGGGCTTCGTCTTCCGTGCAATTAACTTCGGCAATCTTCGCCGATCGCCGAAAGCCGAAAGCGAAAGCGACGCGACGTCGGCGACGGCGGCGGCGGTGCTGCGGCACTGCGCGTCTTGCCCCTTAGTTTCGCGTTCATGCATTTTCTACCTTTCGAACAATAAATAGTATAGGTTTGCCTTTCATAACAATCTTTATTTTGTATTGCAGTACAAATTAAATATGCTAGACGAAATTATAAACGATTGAATATCCGAAATCGCTCTGATTATTCGCGTGATAGATTTTCGGCCGAATACGACTTGCGAATAAGACTCGCGTCCGAATAGATTTTTAATGCTTGAATGTCGAATCTATACTGCACGATAGTTAAATACTGCGACAAATGATAAAGTACAGATGTAATATAGGTTTCGATTACCATATGATTGAATCGCGACGCCACTCGATCCGGAGCTGATGCTGCCGATGTCCGCCGCGTTCTAGAAATGAAAGGGACAGGTAATTAAGATGGCGATGGGGCTATTGCGGGGCTTTGTCTCTCGCGCGGGCAACTTCACGCGCCAAGAGTACCGCGGCGAGTGTCGCCACACGCCACGTCGCGGCGTCGCCAGATTCAAACGCGTACACTGTGCGCGGGACTACGGCGGTTACCCCCTCCACTTATACATGCGTCTTGAACTAGCGGCCGTTGTGCGCGCACCCCGGCCGTTCTTGGTTTCGCCGGTTCGCGTTATCGCGTTCACGCACTTATTGTTAGATTTACCTCATTCCGAGAAACATATATATAACATACGATCGCCTTTTGAGATGAAATATCCGAAAATATAATGATCGATTATTCGCGCGATAGATCTTTGGTTGAAAAGTATTGCGAAAAGTAATGTGCGTTTCAACAGATCGTCATAGTATGCGAACGCCAAATCTATTTTACGCGATGGTTAAATGTTACAAAATAAGCGATAAATATAGGTTTATTATAGGTTTTCGGTTACCATTTGATCGAATTGCGACGCCACTCGCTCTGGAGTCGATCTGTCCCGTGTCCGTCGCGTTCAGCAAATGAACGTGAACGCGTTCGAGCGCGGCAAACTTCGTGCATCACGAGCAGCGCTACGACTCCTAAGGCACCTTTAGGGTGGCGTTCCATGAAACGTATTTTTCGCGTACCGCGTAACCAATCAGAAGCGCGAATATGCGTAACCAAAAATGCGCAACGCTCTCTTCTAATTAATTATGCGGTTACGCGTTACGCGTAAAATATATGTGAAACGCGACCCTTAATTAATTCCACGATTATACATATATTTCTTCCATTTTTCCAATAAATGTTATACGCTTGCTTTACATAGCCGTTGTCGTTTCGCAATACTTTAATAATGCAAATTAAATATACAAGTAAAAATTGTAAACAGATATTCGTAATACTTTTAATATTCCAAAATATAGTTGTTGTTTTATCGATTGTTCGCGCGATATTTTAACCGAATAAATCTTGCGAAATACGCGTTCTAAGGCCGATTCTACAATCAGTCGGATGTCGGAACGCCAGCCGATGATCCAATGAGGAAAATTCGTTTTCGAAAAAGAAATTCTCTCATTGGTTGCGTTCCGACATCCGACAACATACGACTAATTGTAGAACCGTCCTAAGGCTGGGTCTACAATGGGGTCGTATGTCGTGAATTGTAAGAAATTGACCAATCACATTCGAAGTTGAGGAGAATAATCAATCTGTGATTGGTCAATTTCTTACGACTCACGACTTACGATCTTATTGTAGACCCAGCCTAAAAGATGGATTGAGCTTGTCAATTTCGCGTATTAACGTTATTTATTTTATCATATTACATTAAAAATGTTAAATATCAAAAATTAAGAAAATTTTTAACTTAAATATTTTGTTAAATTAGACAATTTGCTATAAATTAATAATTTATCGATGGAAGAAATCAGCAGATTCGCTGGGTATACTCCTTGATTATTACTTCTTGGCTCGCTCATGTCCTAAAGAAGGACTTTCTATTACAGGAAAAAGGATAAAGCATATTATATTCGCGAATTTAAATAAGTGTTATGCTTCAATAATGGAAATCCCGCTTAAACGTACGGAAACTTTTCGTGTTCTTTAGAGGGAACTGGCACCATTTGAGGTTCGTAACGAGCCTTGGCAGCAGAATTGCCGCGATCACAATGCAAAGGCGAAATCGTACGGGAAAAGTCTCTTTATCAAAGCTATATAGAAGGCGTTTCAGCGCATTAAGGTGGCCCACACCGTATTATTACTTTCAATTTATTCTTCTTTCCTCTCCTCGACGATTTCGCGAGTGCGATGTGAAGTCGAATCGCCGCTGATAGATAAAAATGGCAAATGACAATGGTAGAGTTTAGAAGAAAGAGATATAATAGATTTATATTTTCAATAAGATCAGTTCCTGAATTTTTATTTTATTCGTAATTTTCTTTTCTTTCTTATAGAACTTTAAATAACATATAGTACAAAATAATTTAATTTTTTTGTTTCTTAAAGCTATTGCACGTAACAAAGTTTTAGTCATAATCGTAAGGCCGTAAGAAAATAGATCAATCACATTCGATTATTCTTCAAGCTCAAGGAGAATAATCGATTGTGATTGGTCTATTTTCTTACGACCTTATATCGATTATGACTAAAACTTTGTTGCGTGCATATGCAATGGCTTTAAACGCTTTCAAAATGTTGATAGTTTCTACAATTTTCAAAGAATACTTGCAGTTTATATTATGATAAATTGATAAAAAGTAATATTTCTCTACAAATAAATCATTATTTTTCTCAAATAACTCAATATTACAATAAGTTAGAGTGAGACACGTATATTATGTTTTACTCTAACTTAGGCCGGTATTCATAGTTGAATTTTATATATTTAAGACCATCTTAAGTACGATCTTAAGATGTTATGAACCAATCACAGAGCCCTGTATTAGCATCTTAAGGCATTACTTAAGACAGTCTTGAAATAAGATCCGACAAGTGTCATAGGGCGGTATTCATAGTCGGATCTTATTTTAAGACCGTCTTAAGTAATGTCTTAAGTTGCTAATACGGTTATTTGATTGGCTAGACGGAGTCTTAAGACTGCTTTAGACCAGACTTAAGACGATCTTAGATATAAGATCCGACTATGAATACCGCCGATAGACCTAGTTTACACCGATTACTTGATACGCGTATTAAATAGAGTAGTTTGATTATTGGTTGATCAGCTCAAATATACTATTATTCGATACGTATCAAGAGATCGGTGTAAACTAGGCCTATGAATACGGACCTTACTGCACTAGTGTGCACCAAGTTCAGCCAATCGATGCAGTTAAAAGAAACAGGCCCATAAATGCATGAACGCGAATCTAAGGCGCAAGACGTGCAATGCCGCAGCATCGCCGCCGCCCCGCCAAGCCGCGCCGCGTCGCTCTCGGCGGGTAAAGTTGATCGCACTGGAGACGAAGCCGCATCGCCATCTTAATTATCATTCCCCTTTTATTTCTAGAACGCGACGGACAATATGGGACGGATGACGGATCGGCTCCGCCGAACGATTGGCGTCGCGATTCCATCGTATGGTAATCGAAACCTATATTACACCTGCAGTATGTTATCATTTATCGCAGTATTTAACTATCGTGCAGTATGACATTCGAGCATTGAAAATCTATTTGAACGCGTATTTCACAAGTCTTATTCGGCCGAAAATCTATCGCGCGAATAATCGTCTGAACGATTTCGGATATATTCGTTTATAATTTCGTTGAGCATATTTAATTTGTACTGTAATGGAAAATAAAGATCGTCATGAAAGGCAAATCTATATGTACTGTTTATCGTTCAAAAGGCAGAAAATGCATGAACGCGAAACTAGGGGCAAGGCGCGCAGCGCCGCATCAGCAGCACCGCCACCGTCGCCGTCGCCGCGTCGCCTTCGGCTTTCGGCGATCGGCGAAGACTGCCGAAAAGTTGATCGCGCGGGAGACGAAGTCCCTTCCGCCATCTTAATTACGTTCGCGACGTTCGCGTTCAATTGCAGAACGCACAGTAGCGAACACGGAACGGGTCAGTTTTTGAACGAGTGTCGATTCCTTTATTCGGTAAGCAAAACCTATATTAAGCTTGCGTATATCAGTTGCTACAATATTTAATTATCGCGTAATGTAGATTCGGCACTCGTACACGCTCCGGCAGGGATAGTGTCTCGCGGCATATACGTGTGTATGTCGACACACGCATACATAATCGTCCGATTTGCGCTAAAGATGCAAAATCGGAGTGTCTCCTATTACTTTTTTTCTCGTTGCTCCCTCGACTCCGCGCTTCAAGTCACACGTACGATACGCGCTTCGTGTGTGTGCGTGTGTCGACATACATATGTGCCGCGGGATACCATTCCTGCCGGTGCGTGTACACAGATAATTATTCATTCAAACGTATTTCAGAAGATTTGTTCGGCCGGAAGATCTACCGCGAATGATCGAAAAGTCATTTCACCATCTTGCAATTAGATGCATTTCATTGCATTTCTTGATTTATTTGTAATATATCGCGTATATGAAATGTGTCATAATTTCGTACGCTCGCAATGTTTCTGCTGTCGCAATATGATTAAGATTTATAATATTGTAGTTTAAATCATATCAGAATTAGATTTTTTTTATATTACATTCTATACAATTTAATATTTGAGAAAGTAATATTATTATAACATTATTCTTTTATTAAATATTTGTCGAGTTTACAAATAAGATGATACTTGCATGCAAAAATTATTCTTTAATGTATTTATTTCAGATATTATTTTTATTTGGATATATTTGTATGTGTTACAGATCAGTGTTGTATGAACATCATACTCCGTTACAATTTCACTACTGTGCATTATAATGCAATTTGAAGAATTGTAACAAAACTTGTGAGGAGATGAAGGAGGAGGTTTGACAATTCTCGAAGGAGAAGGCCTAGGAGAGGCATCGGGCGTCGGTGAAGCAACTTTACGTAAGCATTATTGCTAATTTGTAAAATTAATTATTTCTTCACGTTTATTTGGATCATTTTATTTTGATCTAAAAATAATAATTTAAAACATGAAACTATTACAAAATTTTATAAAAGTTATTGTTATAAAGAATTTTAAACAAACATAATTATTTTAATAAATAATATATTTAATTGAAAGAAGATTAACGAATTCTATATATGTAAACATTATCTTTTGTATCATTGATTATTTTGAACGCTAATTTAATTAGGATATTATGTTTTTATATGTTATAGAATCGTCATAGCTGTGTGGTTGGTGACTCCACTGTTGTGCATCAGTTGGTGAGTAACAAAAAACTTTATTAATAACGTAAAAAATCTATGAAAATTATATAAAATATATACTCATGTATTGGTATTATTGTAATTGTCTTAAAAATGAATATAAATCTCTTTTTATAAATACCTTGCCTTAAAATAGATGACCTATATGAACAATTGTATTAGATATTTAATCTTGGACTCATCTTTCATTATTTGTTAACTTAAATTAGTGTGCTAATGTGCTTGAGGTTACACTCGCACAGGTACATATACAGAAAGAGAAAACAAAGCTCAATGGTCATTTAACTTTAAAAATACTAATAAAATTTAAATGACGTGAATACGTTTTGGTAATATAAAACTATTATTTGTATCAAACATATTAAAAATGGTTTAATCTTTAAATAAAGAATAAAAGATATAAAAATATAAAAGTATATATTTTATATAATTTTTTTTGTTTTATTCACGAAAAGTCATTTTACCATCTTGCAATTAGATGCATTTCATTGCATTTCTTGATTTATTTGTAATATATCGCATATATGAAATGTGTCATAATTTTGTACGCTCGCAATGTTTCTGCTGTCGCAATATGATTAAGATTTATAATATCGTAGTTTAAATCATATCAGAATTAGATTTTTGTATATTAAATTTTATACAATTTAACATTTGAGAAAGTACTATTATTAAATATATTGAATTATTATTGAATATATCGCAAAGAAATAATTGTTTCATTAATTGATTAATTTGATTTAATTTCGAACAATTAAATTAATTTGTTCGAGTTAACATTTTCGTTTAACTTCTTACAATTAGTCATGCATATTTCGTAATATATGTATAATTTGCACGCGTATACATATAACAATCGGGCATTGACAATCAGCCGGCAATTGAAGTTTATTTCTTTCTTACAATCTGCTGAATATGGTCAGAATATAAATTGCCAAGATTGACGAAAAATGGGTCCAATTTGGCCTAAAACGTCAATGGTTATGTAAGGTAGGTCAATAATATGTTGACCAAGATTGATAAAAGATATGTAAGATAGTATATGGATATCAAATATTCTTTCATATAAATACATACGATCGCACATGATTACAAACTAAAATAGAAAAACAATACCTCTATAAATAAATCCGTTTCAATCTACGTGGTTTAAGATTCCCATTAGTATAAAGTTTATAATATGTGGATTGTACTCGAGCGATCTACGGATAATCGATTTAAAGATAAAAATGGGTAGGCAGAATACTATTAAAAGTTGTGCGGGTAGGAAAATACTATCGGAAGCACTGGGTAGAGAAATTATAATTCAAATATTAAAAAGATAAAATCAATATATTAGGCGCTTTTCTTCTTCACATTTTTTTTCAACGGATATATATTTTTGTATATTTCATCTCATGTCGAGAGATTATTTCCGTTATTCAAGGAAAATTCGCTATATCTGTGGGATTTAAATGTGATTTGGACCCCAATGTTGAACTGTTTCCCTTCGAGTAGACTTGATCCGCAAATACAGACGCCTGACAGGCTCGCAAGCCTTCAAATTACAGTGGGAGGAATATTCTCCAATTCGATGGGATGCTCGCACCTGGTTGATGATTGATCCCTACCAAGCCATTCATTTAATAAATTAAATTACGTAGAGCTGACAGCAAAATCAATCATAAGCTTTTGGTTAGTGATCAATTTTATAACGACGTGAAAATTAAAATATATTAGGCCGTCAGAATGCCGGTTATATACATTAAATAATAAAAATGAAGTCTGCATTATAAATAAACGCGTATTGATACAAAATTAACTACATAATTAATATTTCAAGCGTAATTAACGTGTAAAAATTTGCTAATCTACAATTTTATAAAATATGCATTCCATTTATTTAAAACGCATCACAATATCAGGAAAACACAAAAAAACTCGGCCATTGCGTATAACGTTTGTTCGCATGTATATTATCACGCTATTGACAAGCAAGATAAAAGTGTTTTCGCGTACTCGGTAAATTGAAGAATGACCGAGTCCAGCAAAATCCCATCGAAATCGCGGCGGCAACGTAAAATAGCAAAGCGAAATGACGTGACAGACATTTAGAGTACAAAGGTTTACGTGCACTCGGCGTAAAGTGGCTGCTTCACTTTATTATACACACGCCTACGTCGTAATACGGGTCGTGCGTTTCTCTCCTCTTTCGCGGTGAGAAGTCTTTCATTCCCCTCACGACATCGGGATGCCTGCACGGCTTTGTTACCCCGTCGCAAGATTAACGAGGTCTCACGCAAGGGAAGTCTGTTTGTTCGCTGTACACGGAGCTGATGGTAGTGTAACGAGACGTGTTCACCACCGTGCACATAAGATTGAGCCTTCCAAGGCGAGACGGGAAAGTAGTCGCGTGGTAAGCGCGGATGAGGCGCGTGTCGGGTCAGTCCGTGCGAGAGTTAAAGAAGTCGCGGTAGCTTAGCGTCTCTTCATTCATTTTTAACATCGCGAGTGCACGACGACACTTACTTTCGGATGTGCTTCTATGCACGCTATGAATAATCACTCCTCGTTTCGCAACTGTCTCCATATATAAATCGAGGCAGATTAATCTTACACGCAAAATGTAAGACACAGCGACATGTGGAAAAGAATGTTACAAGACTGATACAAGTAGTACAATAACCAAGTGACTCGAAGCATGATTACACGCGTTGTGTCGTACATTTAGTACATTTCGGAAATATCCAAATTGTCGCTGTGTATTATGAAATACTGTGCGTGCTAAACTTTCCACTTTACAATGCGGCAGTGTGCTATTTCTCTCAACCGTGATATATGTTCTCTCTGACTAGCACGGATATTATGTTAATGTAACATCGACACTCTAGATCAATAAAAGTTGGAGACTTTTATATGTAACGTCAATTACGATGTTGCGAAAAAGCAGATATTTGTTGTATAAAATCATAAATGTAGGACGTACATTACAGATGTTTTGTGCACAACAACATATTTTGCAATCTACTTCAGAAAAATATTTTGTGAAAACAAATAGAATCATAATTAAATCATTAACAAACATTTTAAATTTGTGACAAGTTTTGTTATGAATTAAATTAAATTTAATAATAAATAAATTTACTTTAAAATTTTCTGTATGGCGTTTTCAATAAATTATGTTACTATATTGCCAAGTTAATATATGTATAAGTAATCAAGCAAGATTATTGTTCAATAAATGTTACATCAAAGAATTAGAAAAAATAAACGAATCTTATATATTCTATCTTTCTTATCATTAATAACTTTTAAAATGCTAATATCTGAAAAATAAAATATGACTTTAGATATGAAATCAATAAAAATTATTTTGTACTAATCTAATATCTTCAAAACAATTAAGAACAATTGGTGGTTTAATTAAAATTATTTACGTTACAATTATATTTCTTATCGAATTGATAAATCTAATATTAAACTATATTACACTGTATCTCATTAATATAGTGAATATAACCGTTCGAAATTCGCGTATAAATAACAGTTTACATTTTATTTCAATTCGCAATAACATCGCGAGAGAAACCAATATATGAGCGATATTCACGCAATTGCCAACATTTACAGATCATTTCTTGCTTCCTTGTACAAGTGGAATTTCAGAACGATTGACGATTGCATGTTAACGTGTCAAAAGAGAAACTATACGTTGCAAATTGCGATGCAAAACACATCAGCGATACAAATCGCAGCGTACTTTTCCTTCATCTGAATTTCGCCTCGTGCGGGATTATTCGCGGCTCGCACACGAAGATCTATCTCTCGATCTAAAATTCGTCGCGTCTAGATGCGCCTCCGGGGTCCAGGGTGATACAGTACCGCGTATGTGCCATACGTTGCATGGACCGGGGAAAAGAGAGAAAGAGAGAGAGAAATGGAGAGAGGAGTCATGTGGACGCTCGTGTGACACTGCTGTCTCGTATCGAGAAAAATTACCATATCATGCAAATCCGGGCACGAGCCCAAAACACCTCCGGTTCGGCGCAACGGTCCCCACGGCTACGGGTACGGGCGGTGGCGGGTGGCACGTCGGATAAAAGTTGATAGAGCGTAACGCATTTGTGCTGCCAACACGCAATTCCGGCCGACCGAAACAACAGTGACGAGACGACCCTCTCTGCTTTGTGCTCTCGCGCAGTAGATCGCTCGAAAAACGGCATGCCTGACGGGATACGAGGGCACGATCGGCTCTAATGGAAGCCGTCCCGCGCGCTACATCAACGATTTTTGCGCCAATATTGATATGTCCGCTAAACACACAGTTTATAGTCTGTATAGAGGCGGACTCGCGCACAGATTGTGTAATATGAGCCGCTGTAAACGATATGCATTTTCCTATAAGGGCGCGATATTTCCAACAATATGTCTCGTTTGTATTGTTCACATAATTTTCGTTTTTTATCTTTTTCTTAACTTTAAAAGCTAATAATTAGATCGTATAGACGTAGCACAAAGACGAGCATGATACTGATAAATGTCTTCTTTAGAGATCATATTTCGCATTTGATTTTTACAAATTATTATTAGTCTGTATAAATTAAAATAAATAATTATATTACAGAATAAAAAATTATGTTACATATTAAGAATTATATTAAAAATAGAACAATTTTGTGTTTTCTTCATGCAGAAAATGTTATTTTTTAAATATTTTATTATTAACCAAGTGCAACACATGCCGCATTTTCTACAAAACTTTATAGTATTTTCTAACGGTTTAATGCTTGATCGATCGTACGTCATATTGATCCGCAAAAATAAAACGAGAAATAGTTTAATGCACATTTATAGAATCTAAAGATATGGGACATATATAAGATACAGGCGAGATATGCGATATGGCGGGAAATGAAAATGTGTCCGGAATGCGTGTCGATTTATATAGCGTGCATCCTGCAGCGTAAACATTATCTCTACGTGGTCTCACGTGTACCATTCTGCGACACGTACATCGATAGCATTTTCCTCGGAGCCATTATTGTTGGATCTTCGCCTCATCTCGAAGTGGCTCGTCCATTATTGAAAGAACAATAGCCTGCAGCTGCGAGAGAAGTCGGGGAAAACGTAGACGCATCGCAGAAAGACGAGCCACTCCCGAGTTTGGAGCACCCTTGGTGATCGTTTCCTCGATCGCTCGTTACTTGTTCTCGACAAACGCAGCACTTATATACGTAAGATATACATCGGTTTCATAACTAATTCTTTGCCATTTACCAAGGAGTAAACATCATCTTATTGTTAGGCAATTATAAACCTGCAATCATAACACAGATCAGTGTACAATGTCAATATAATGATGTAATAATTAAAGTAAGAAATGAAAGTAACTTAAAACGATACGTTCTATTAGAAATAAGTATAAATTTTTACGTGATAATTATGTCCTAAATAAGAAGTTGTTGGAAAATTATTAACTATCCAGTAATATAAAAAGAATTATTTTTATTTGTATAAAAAAATACAATTAGAAGAATTATAATCTCTGTCACTTATAGTAACGCGAATAGTATTTATTTTAATAATTTTCTTAAATGAATACGTGTTGTCGCAATCTAATGCGCATGATAATGGTAACTAATTACCTAGTCAATTGCACAGTCGTGTTCGCATTTACTTGGCACTTCCTCCACTCAGAGATGCTCAATGCCGTGACAGTTAATACCGCTATCGATCCCTCTGCAGCCGCGTTCGTAATCGGCCATTATCAACGTTAGTACTTCGTCCGTGAGCTTCCGGTTTCTAGTAAACTCTAGTGGATTTACAGGACGGTGGATTGCACCGACGTGTTTCCCCTGAAAATAAAAATCCAGTTTAAACCACAAGTTGTCGTGAGTGGCCACAGCCGGGGTACTTGTCGTTCAGAAAGTGGAGATCAAGTAACGATGCATTCCACCTCGTTGACGGAAATTACACCGGTCAATACACGTCGGTCCAATTACAGGGACTGGAGTACGGTAATTGGGGGAGGGATGTGGGTTGGAGGCTGAGTCGTAATCGGATTACACTTTGAGAGTACCGTAATCCACAGTTTCTCTCTCTCCCTCTCTCTCTCTCTTTCTCGCAAACAATTAAATTTCGCGGTATTGGCTATATCTCTGGCAATTCTCCAGGACACGAGCCACCTCCTTTACGCGGCCATTTGACTTTTATGACGCAGCACTCGGGAGGTAGAATCGTGGGGTTGAATTCAACGAGGTAGGATAAGCAAACCAATATTTCGCGCGACTCTATGCAGGTTACAGAAGGTCCCGAGATTACAAAGCACTGACCCAGCAATCTTTCGCTTCTACCTGTTTCTGGCGCATCGGAGTATTCAGATTACTGAGTAACAGAGAACATCTTTGAGAATAAAAGATGCAAGTAAAACTAAAAGAAGCAGGGAAAAAAAGAGAAAAAAGAAAGAAAGGAAGTAGGTTACACGGTAAAGGGTCTGAGATAACGATTGCAAAAACAATTGGATATTGTAATATTATGTATCAAATGAAGATTGAAATTACCTGCCTTTGTGAACTTTCAGTTAAATTATAAAAATCCAGTAAATTAAAGCGATATTACTTTTCTACCATCATCTTTAAAAAAGTTACGAGTCTGCTATAAAAATACGCGTATGGAAAAGAATTTAACTATTCCTATAATGCATCTTTTATATGAAACATAACGTAATGAAGCGATATATTTTAAATAGATTTATTATACTCATATACTTGCAGTTGTACATAATGTTCTACAATTAATTGTATTACAAATAAATGCGTGATACCTCGAATAAATATAGAAGTAAATGCAATCTGAATTACAAATACCGTAGAAAGAAAATTCGTTCGAGCGAGATGCTTCGTCGAATACAAAAGAACGAACACGACGAGCGCGGAATAAAATCTAAGCGTCCCTCTCTCACGAGGAATTCTGTTGAGTCCTTCGGGAGCGAAAAAGAGTTGGATGTCGCTTGGCTATGACACACTAGTAAAGCGTTACTGTCGAAAGGACTAGCATGAAACCCGGGCATGTCGGGCGTATATTTCCGCATCAAAACCGGGACAGCGTCGTATCGAAAGATCGAGAGCATCGTGAAGAGAAAGAACTCTGTGTTATGTACATAGGTACGAACATCTGGTACGACTCGCGAGAGTTAACAACGGTCGAATAAATTCCCGGCGATATTTTCAATCCCGCACCAGGAGCTCGTCCGGGGGATCCCAAACGGAATTCTCGCAACATGAAAAGTCACACAAATGCAACAGAAACGCTTGACGTTACATACAATGGCGGAAGGATTTACATAAGAACAGGAGCTTAAAGTATAAAACGATCTCGATCCCGATGCACGCGAGATGCAATGCTGTAACATGTGTATTATGTCTTTATTTATGTCATTGCAGCATTGGCAGGAAAAAAAAGAAAAATACATGAGTATTTTTAAAAACTTTGACATATTCAGTAAAAAATTATTATTTAAAATTTTAAAGATAATCACCAAAAATACAGTTATTTTAATATAACTTCGAAAGTTAATATTCAAAAATAGTTTTAAAATTATTAATGATACCTTCAAAACTGATACCATCATAATTTTATTCCTCTTTAATATTTTTCATACAACAATATATAATATTTCACTTCTCGTGTACCTTCCTAGATCTCATATTTAAAAAACTATTGTACATAGATTTACTTGAATTTAATATGGATCAAAATCAACGATTAATGAAGCATTCTGTGTAATTCTATTGCTTATGCATGGTGCTCGTGCTACGCACTATCGCTTATCAAAACTCTATTATGCTCTAATTGTAAGCTTATGTTTTTATGTAAATCTTCGCGTGTGATTTCTGTTACATTAAGACCATCTTCGATCGACAAGTCGACAGCTGCCGGCTCAAAGCTAGTTCTAGTAACCCGATTCATGCAGATTGCCCGAATTGAATATCGGGATTAAATCCGGCTCGACTATCTCCGTATAACGGAAGTTCCCAGGCGGTAACTTGGCTCAGAGATCTCGGCGATTCCCTCCGCGAGATAGTCCCTCGCTCGCGGATCGAATCCCGACGATCTTATCCGCGACCGACGTAGCTACGCACACTTCTCGAACCATCTCCGTAATGAGCGTTAAATCCAATTTGCTAGCGCAAGTAAACTGATAATAAACTAATGAAAATGAAATAAATCTCGAGGCTTAGGTCGGCGACCGTAAACCTAATATTTGCGTAGTTCTTTTATTTCACGGCGCGGCTTTGATATCCTGAAAACGACTACACTGTCTACACTCATGCAAATCCACTGCACTGTCCCAAAGTCTGATTGCGATTTCAATTGTTATTTCGCGAATGTCACGCACGAATCTCTCGTTTGAAAATCGATCTCGCATTTTATCTCACGTGATTTGATATATCTGAAACGAAAACTTAAGTTCTTCCACTTCTGCTACCAAACGAATTTTTAGAATGTTATTACGTTAAAAAATGTAATATTTTATTTAAACACCTTTATTACTCTCTCTCTCTCTCTTACTTTTATTTAAATATTTTATTCACTACCTAAAATAAAAATATGTTCACTTGAAGGTATTTACCGATCAGAAGCATTTCGAATAACTGTAGCAGAATCATTTTATTCTGCAGCAGAGGGATGTACTGTTGACGCTGGTTCGATGATTTCAAAAGCCGACGTCATAATGGTAAAAAGCAACGCTTTCCTTATACGTATATATCCAATGTCGCTCGACCCACTTTCCTTCGCATAACAGGCGATGCAAATTTTTGTCGCGCCGCGCGATCGCGAATGTTATTGCTTCGCGGTCTACTTCCGAAGCAAATACCGCGACATTCTTCACAAACAGGAACGAGTGCGAAAACTTCGCAAATAAGATATAAATACCGGCCATGCATAGATACCGCAACCGTATTACGGAATTCACGGCCCTCCATCGCAATTTAGTCGCCCGTCAATTTTTTACGGCTGAATTTTTACAGACGTGCATGTTGAAAGCTCAAACGGCGTTTTCATTATTATTGAACCTTTTGTCTGCTACGGCACAATAGGCAATATAAATTAGAAACGGGCGATTTCTCGTTCTATACATAGAATTCAAATAAGAATCTTATTCATCTATTTTATTTATTTAAAATATATATTTTATGGATTCTCAATTACATTAGACTCAGAAGAGAACCAAATAAAATGCTTGATAAATTCTTATTAATTTAAGATATTTAAAATTGGAAAAATGTTGTAAATACATACATGCAGATAATTAAAATTTTTGTTATTACTAATTTCATAATTAAATGCTTAGATAAAGCTTCCATAGGGGTTTCAAAACAGAATCTATTTTCTTTTTAGAAAATTTATTTTCCCACGCGCGACAGAGATATCACGGTTCTGTAAAAAGATAGGGTAAAAGGAAAGAGTACGCTTTATACTCAATAAAAACCTTTTTTGCGAGCATATCGTCGTTGTTTAAATGTCCGATTATTTCGCGAAGGTGGATTATTTACTTTTATCCGAGGATGAAAGAAGGAGGATTAATCACATCCTCTTGTCCCACCTCGTCATACTTCCTGACGTAGCGAAGTTGCGAGACGTAGTGAAGTTGGAGAAAAAGGAGGACAGATTTTAGCAGATTAGAAACTCTGCTTGCTCTTTTTCGTAATGACGTAAGGGGTTCTTCCTCGACGAGGAAACGCGATCGCGCGAGTTGGCGAACACGATGCGGAACGCGTCACGCCGAAGAGAGGATGGAGGGTTAGCGATGCATACCTCCCTTCCCCCTCCCCACATGTAACGGATGCATACGAACTCCGCGAGGTACTCGGATACGTCCCAAGTACATGCGCAATTCGCGAAACTTTCAAGTTTGGAAACTTACCAACGGGTAAATGGTGATGGTAGCTGCGACGACGTACCTTACGAAGGGGAGGACAACGCGTCTCCTAGCCCGGCGTTATATTTTAAAACTTGGCAACTATGGCTTTTAAGGATTTTCAGGAGCGCCCAGTGCAATTCCGCGCAGGACTGCCAAAAGTCTCTGGGGGGGGGGGGGGGTGCAAGTGACGTCCTCATCTATAAACGAACACGTGAAACGTATCAGGAATTGAAATTAATCGCCCCGAGAATTGGAATGAGGATAATATGTGTAATAAGAGAGAAAGTAAATCTAAATTGAGTATTAAAAAAGATAAAATTCTCTGCGAAGATACGTTAGAAGTATCGTATATTGTTTTGTTATAAAAAAGGGCGATATTCTTCTAAGCCAGATGGGCAAAACACAGATCTCATAAATAATTTCTAGAAGAAGTAACGTAACATTTTATAATCAGAGAATAAATTATGGCGTAATAATGTAAAGTTCAAGTTCCTCAAAGAATAAACCATTGTTTGCCAAAATTTCGTTATTAATTATTAAAAGAACATCTTGACGGCAATATCTTGATTATTTGTATATCTTGAAAACTGAACTTTGCATGTTTCATAATATGTATTCTTTACAGAGTTTACTAGCTAAAAGAATAACACTTCTTCTTCGATCAATACTTTAGAGATAAGCAAAGAAGCAGTCAAAAGTATAATATCTATGAAAGTTTAAAGTATGTGCGAGATACATATGTAAGTGATAATCCTGAGTTCGTTCATGTTAAACTTCAAATTTTTTATCGACGTCCTCGCGATAGACACTGAAATCGATAGAACTATCTGGCGAGCACCAGGATGCAATAAATATATGGGCTCGCACTCAGGGGAACAAAGTTGGAAACGAAGACAATTGCATAATAAATTATTCATGCGCCTATTGTCACGAGAGCCAATCTGGCTGCGTTGACGGCCGACGCTTCACTAATGCATGGTCCATCGCGATCAACGCGCATTCAACGACATTCAAAATCGTGTACGTTTCCGGTGGCCGTTTTGGAAGTACAAGCTTTCACGAAGCGCGACAATTTGCATAAATTATGCAACCATTAACTTCGTACGTGGCCGCTCATTCAGTCTCGTTTCGTCATACTCGTCGTAAAATTTGAGAACTGGCGCAAGCTCTAACTTTATTCATTTATACACGTGCGGTTGTCATCATGTCATCAGCATTTTACGCTGAAGAACTACGGAATTTTAACAAACGCTAGAAACAAGCCCGAATCTAAAAAATTTATATCCTGTAAATGTATCAAATAATAATAAAAAAAAAAAAAAATAAAACTTCTCCAGCAAATTACAAAGAAATATATTTAAAAAACGTTGTGTATTAAAACTTTTTAAAGAAATGATATATTTGTTCGATTGTTCGATATACGGTAAAATAGTATCGACGGCATTTATTAGAGAGGCCCTATAAATAACTCGCAATGCCAAGCCATAATTTTCCAGCGCGAGGCGAACCATAGCCGTTAATATCGACCGATAAAGCTCCCAATATGTATGCAATCAAGAGGAAGTCGATCGTTTCCAAACTATCGAAGAAGAATGTGACGGGGTGTGACAAGAAAATTGCTTTTAAACCACAGTCGCATCCGTAGCTACCTGTTGGAACTAACTGCACTTTTCTCGCCCTTGTCCCTCGGTTTCTTCGTTCATTTCTTACGGGATGTATACTTGGACAAGATCGATTCCATATACTTCATGAAGGAACTCCTTCCGATTACTGTCTATGTTTTCTCATTGTGTTCTCATAACTCTTTCCGTTAAAGCGGGATTTACTACTCTACTCTGAAATAAAACGTTCGATTTAAAAGAGGAAAATAGTATCAAAGATCAAGGAATTTAAAATGATTAAACTGTACATTACAAACGTATGACCTAAAAGTCTAAAGTATTTAATAATTTAATTTAATTTTTTTTATATAATTTTGTGGACTTGTTGACTTTTAATCGTTTTACGTACATTGGTAAACCAGTTCGTAAACTATAGTACGATATAAAATTGTAATCGCGTAATAGTATCAAAAATAAATCTGTTAAATGAAGTGCACTTGTATAAAAGATTCTTAGCTTTAATATTCACCATTACACGAATACATTTCTCATCGAATATAGAACTGGGACAATAGTGATTTATCGAACTTTGGAACTAATAATTTTTCGGAACTTACGCGCGGCAAGACATACATTCATGCTAGAAAACGTGTTACCCTTTCTTTCACATGTAACTATAAAAGATTATCAAAATGTCGCGAACAAACCCACATTTTTCGAAGTCAATTAAAATTTAATTATGTAATGCAAAGTTTCAGTTTCCGTCTGCGTAATGCAACTCCGTAATGCAGCGCGCATTAGGAGGGACATGAATTTCTTGGCTAAAGTGCAACCACATAGAGATGCAGCTAGTTTACGTTCGACGTAGCATTGCGGCCTCATTTGCCTCTAATGTGGCAAGATATTAGAGAAATGAAGCGCTTGCGGATCGTAATTCGGCCGAGCTAACCGCTGGATTGAAACGCGTAGGTATCCGTTTTCATGTCAATACTCCATGAAATGGACCTTCCACCTTCCCTTTCCTCTGCATCGTTATATCAACTTTTTTTGTAACGAGTTGCCGTCTTTTCGTGTTCCTTTTACATACTCTACTTAATTTCCACTCATGAATAGAGGAATACAGATCTCTCGTCGACGAGTTTCCCGTCTTGATGATGTTATATCAGTCAAAGTGGAAACGCAAAAGGGAAAAGTAGAAAAAGAAAAAGAAAAAGGAAAAAAAAAAGAAGAGAAGGATGATATGGACTAAAGAAAGGCGCCGCGAGAAATCGCGAATTCAATGAGACGACACGCCCTTCCTTGATCCTCCGCGAAAAGTCGTCGACTTCGAAGCAGTTAAGAGCGTCGTACTTTCCAATAAGCACTTCGACACTCTCTTTCTTTCTCTTTTTCAAAAGTCTCTCCGGAAGCTGGATATTACGATCTTCGTGCGAGAACTCTAAGAGCTTTGACTTTTGCTCGCGTCGGCGCCTTGAAAAATCGACATCGTCAAAGTGTGAGCTCCATTGTCATTATTGGTATATCGATACGTATATACATTGAGAGGAAAATGTCTTTGTACCGAACCGTATTTGCAAATCTCCAATAAGTTCCGATCCGACGATCTGTATTATTCTTCAAGAGTCATTTCCATTTTATGTCAAGCTCGACGATCTTTCTCTTCTTCCAAATGAAACTTTCAGAACCGCAAGAACAACAAATTAAAGAAACAAGTTATTTTATTACTCATTTTCTTAAACAGAGTCGCGAAACGATCACGAACAGATTTAAGAACACTCGATTTCACTCGAATTGATGAGAAAATATAAGAATGAAAATGAAGGAGCAGAGTGAAATTCTAAAAAATGGTTGAAAATTCAGAAGATGGATAGGATATGAGAGATGGAGGAAAATTTAAGTAATTACGATTCGATAAAGCTGAGTCTCACAAGATGAAATAACGATGGGAAAAAATCCGTGCTAAGAATGGAACGTCTTCTTTTATTTTGAATCAATTCTAAATCCTTATAATGCAAAGAGCTTCTTCACAATTAATGTGACTGTTCTGAAAAGTTTCAAAATTAATTGTTGCTTTTTCGAGTCGTATATCATCCCAGGGGATTACGTGTACTTCGCATAAACTTCGCGTCACAAATCCGACATGGCACGCTACGCTAAGCAACAGAAACAAACGCCGTCGTATAAAGCGAGTACAAAAGGCATGAATAAATCACCGGGGCAGGGTTGGAAGTTTGCGGGTCGAAAGGAAACTTTTCATAGGGCGGTCGTCGATTCTAACGTGGAGGTAACTCACCGGGACAAATTCAAGGTACGCCGCGCTGGCGTTACACAATTTTTACACAAACACGACCGTAATTCCTATCCGATCGCGCGTTTGTTCGTTCTAGTAAATATATAGTGGCATTCGTGGAGGTGACTTCGTTCGCGAGTTCCTTCCGATTCCACTCGCGCTGAAGGTAATTGGAAAACGTTTCATCACACGAAGAGCCGGCAGCCGCACAAAAATCGTGGGAACCGGAACCTATCGAGCCCCCGTAAAATCGCTTAATCCGTACCCAGAGATGAGATATATCGGCGGCGGATTAACTTATGGTTTTCTTTAAAACAGTTACCGAGCAATTTTACCGATGGTTTCTTGACTCTGAACTAGATAAACACTAAATCGGATATAGCGTTTGCGATAATTTTTTATTTCGCGACGCAATTGGGCGAGAAGAAATTAACTACCAATGCAATATAAAACGTTATATATTTAATTAAGGTAAATTCACAATTGACAACACTAGATTAAATTGTAAGTTAATTAAGTTATAAGTATATTATAGACTTGTCTGTTTTTCATGTTTATTTTTATCATAGATAGTTACAAGCAATCAGAAACAGAAAATCGAATTTCAAATTCCAAAGATAACCTGTGTGGAGGAAAAGCCTGATTTACGTTTCAATATAACTAATAGAGAGGAAAATCCTGTCACAAACGACTAGCATAATGCACATAACCCAATTTCGTGAACAAATACAATAGACAAATCAAATCTTGATCTAACCGCATCCATGCTGTTATTTTCCAAATAAAATAGACAACAAGCGGAGAGGAGAAAAGTTTTGAATACAAGGCAGTTCTGCGTACTAGTTTTGCCACGGGTCGGGCTTCGAGCGAGGAGAACTACCATTTTTCACGCGTAAACTGTAGGTACTATGAGTGAGAGAAATGTAGATATTCTGCAGATAGTACAGCTTTTGTCCGAAAAAAATGGTGTTTCTTTGCGAGAAGCTGACCCCAAAAAAGTTATATTTAAAACTGCCCCCGAAAAAAATGGTGTTTCGAAACTATCCTCCTCGCTTCTACCCATATATTTCGCTCTGTCGGAGACAGCGTCTCTTTTAGTATGCTCGCATACAGGCTCCTTATTCGATTTCCACGGGTACGGCTAATTCTTTCCTCGGAGTTTGCGGCAAATTACGCAAATGGACGGTCACAATCGAGCACGAGTCGACTAACTCGTGCGGAGATATCCAATCGCGTCGTAGGCGGATTGCTGAAGGCTTAGACCGTTCCCGGAAATGAATGCGGAGACCCTCGGTTCGCTATAAATCATACACTCGGTTACCCATCATAGGCGGTAGATCCACTTTGATAAGGATTTCTCTATGATGCGCGCCAACGGAGAAGCCGTTCGAGTTTGCGCTCGTCAGGAAACTAGGCCTCGCTCTGCATTTTCCACGACAGAACCGTCGTCGCCGCTGCGGCACGCTTGCTATTCTGATCGCGGGTTGGAAAGGATACTCGAAGCCCGGTGCTCCCACTAAACGAATCTTTAGGCATAATTACCGCTAGACAAAAAATCCTAGAGAAATGCCGAGCACGTTGTCCGGCGGACCGACTGACGGACGGCAAACGTGATTTTCATTCCGGAACACGCTGACGAAAAGCGCCTTTTTTTCGCGCCACCCACCGTCGAGAAACTTTTCATGCATGAGGCGTGCCGGGTCATTAATGTGTCATATGCAATCACGACGTCTGTAAAAAATAAACTATCCAGTCGCTGTATCCATAAGCTTATGCGACGTTCAAGAACGGGAAGATGCAAATTATTAATGAGAAAATTATATCCACAAATAATCCATTAGTATATGTAATATTTTCTGTCACTATCAAAAGATATCTCAATAAGAAATAAGAAATTTTTAGATAATCATGATCTATCTCCTGTTTTTAGTAATAATTTAATTAGATAAAACGCATTATCTTCAGAACTTAAACATTTTGCCCTAAACGTATCTGTTCGGCAAGCACGTATATCCTACCGTAATGCAATTGTAAGAAGCGATCGCTGTCAATGGCAAATAGTTTTTATAGACAATATATACTGCGCGCGCGTATACATGCGAGCAAAAGCACGGTGGAAGCTCATCCTTTTCCAGAAAGAAAGAGAATGGATCAATTCTACTCTGTTTGTTTTTGAGCATGATGGGAATTTATGGCGGGGAGTATGCCCGACGCCAGTCCTCTCGCGCAGCAGATGGTTACAGCACGAGGCCGAGATAAGACCAAGACAAATTCTCCGCGGTGCGGTGGTGGCAAAAAGAAAAAAAAAGAAGGATGGAGAGACGAGGTGAAACGACACGAAAATTCGTCACGAGAAAGATCGATGTGGCGTAAATGCCACCGCGCAGCGACGCTCTTGTTAGGAATCCACTTTCTTCATTCTCAGCGAAGAAAGTCTCGATTTTATCCGGTTAAGAAAATGTACTCCGTAATAACAGCCTGATGACGGCATTTAATAACATTGGACGAGCATAACGGTCTCAATCTTTCGACAAAAATAGATTACTAAACTGAAATAAAAGATCGGAAAATCGAACGCGATCCGCGAGAACTTGTCTTTCTACATTTTTATCTTATTTGTATGCGTTTATTTGTTTGCTTTAAATAATCTCGATTAAATTTTTCATAATCGATTATATTTATATTGATAATTCTTAAAATTACAATAAGTAACACTTCTTTTTGCAGAAAATTTTTACATATTTATATTGCCATCCATAGTATAAAATTACTGCATGCTTCTTCAAATAAAAAAAATTTTAGTAACATATTTATAAATTGGTTGCAATTTCTGTTTAAATAATTTTACTATTTAGAATATTATTAACAGCATAATTTTACAAACGTTACATGATATTTTTAAAAACACACTATTTTCCAAAACCTTTTGCGCAGTTTCTGTTATCATTTTTCTTTCATGCATAAGAAAATGTGGTGGTATACAAGTGTTTCCTTTTACAGCGTCGTTTGCGCAACTACACTTGAATAAATGAGCAAGCTTCCCGGCAATCTTTTCAACAAACAAAAGAACACATAGATATATTTATGTTTATATTAGGATTTACGTGAATTTACTACGTCCCTCTTTCCGAATATATACGCATGCCTCGTCGTCCATACGTACCACGGGTAAAATTTTCCGAATTCGCAAGATTCCGCTCGCGACTGCACAGCGAAAGGCGCGCGTAAAGTACCGCAAGCGCAACATTCTTGTGCCCTTATCGTTGCCCTAACTAATTATTCCAGTCCTCAAGCGCTCACTCTCAGCTATGCGGTATTAAATCTAGCGATCGAAAGTCGTGGCGAGAATCGCGCGTCGGAAGAGAGAGATAATTTTTCGGAGGTGATTTCTCTCCGCGTCGGCATCGACGAGATAACTCGGTGGCGCACGTTTCCATTAGCATCGGTTAAAAGTGCTTTTCCATTAGCAGCGCCGTCGGGCCACGTCGAACAAAAGGGTTTGGGTACGAAAGGCGGGCGTGCGCGATAGCGGGCCACTGAAACGAGGACGATGACGAGAGAGGGACGGGGGATGTTGTTGGCGGCCGTCGAGGTCGAAGGGCGAAAGGACCGACAGATAATGGGTCTTGCTGCGGGCACCCAGTCTAGGCCAGGCGCGCACCTACTCAAAATAATATCGCAGGACGATGGACCATCATCAATCACGCTGCGTAATGAAAAGCCCAGTCGGCGTTAAGGGTATGTGTACACGCGCGTGGACGCGTGCACACGGTTCGGGGTTGTAAATGACGCGAAGGGCGGGGGAGGTGTTAAAGCAATGCGCGACTACGACGTTTGTACGTAAGAGCGGACGTAGCTATTAGTCCGCATCGGATTATCCTGCTATTGTCCGAAGCAATCTTGTTTCAACGTTCGCGCTGCTCCTTTCTCGCTTTCGTCCTATGCGGAAATCTAGTTTCCCTTTTCTTAAAAAAGTGTACCAATTCTTAGCTTATTAACGTGCTATTTCATGAGTTATTATTGTTATTACCGGCGCACCTGCTGCGAATCCAATACTAATTTCAAATATCTATTGTAGCTTCTCAGTCACGACTTACTCAGTAACGCGATCACTTTGCATTGCAATATGTAGCCTGCCCGTAGTTAATTGCAGTGCAATAATTCATGATCCATATACTCCATTATTGTTCGTATACAGAGTCATCTTTTAAAGAAGGAAACGTTGCTGAGGATTAATTCTTTGTCCTTCCTGGTTGAAACGGTTTAATTAGAAGGAGAACAGTTCACTGTTCTCCACCTGAAATAGATAGACAGAAAAGATATAGAGAGATAGAGAGATAGAAATAGAGAAAGAGAGAGAGAGAGGAGGAGAAAGGTCGATGAAACAGGAGCTGGATGAACGTTTCCGGTTTTCCAGACAGGTTGCGTACTATATGTGACCCTACCCTGCATAGCGAACAGCTTAGTCTGCAGTGACCCGTAAAATGATCCGCCAGAATCTTAGCTCGTGTTACGAGAGATAGTTCCTGCTGACGGTGTAGATCTCGCCGCAATAGAACTTGTGATTAGCTAGTTGCACAGAGAAGCTCGTCTGATAGGCATTTTACTGCGTTGCGAAGGCCTGCTTACCAGGAATGCACTTGTGATCTGTCGATCAATCGTTTCTGAAGCTTCCTTGTGAACCTGACAGGACGAACAGCTGAAGGGCCCGGATCTTATCAAACTTGCAACATAAACACTATTCCGATACCGAGACTAACGTCTTTTTGGAATTAATCCAAAGGCAATTCTCGATAGTTGACATTAATACATAGCATATCTAATTATTATCATAGACTGTTATTCATGTTTTACACGTTTTTGTTATTTTATATATTATTTCGTTATTAATTTGTATTTATTATTATAAATTAACGTACATTACTTGTTCATATTTGAACTCCTTTACTCGTATAGATATTTATATTCTTGACGCTCTTATTCGAAAAAATTCAACGCGTTATCAGCTACCGCATTTTAGAGATTTGGAGAATAACTCTCCCAAATTGCGCGTAGTTTGAACATTCAGAGGGGGACAAAGTTTCAACAGCCAGCAGAGATATGTTGTTTCTCAGTCACAAACGCGTTTCTGCGTGCACGTAATCGCCGATTTATATCAGAGAAATGGCCAAGGGGGACGAGTTTCACGCAACGCGCGTTTTAAACGTCACCTCGTAAAATGGAACTTTCGTACTTTTTTACATGACAGTAAAGATACGCGAACGAAGTTATTAAAGTCACCGAGCTTACCTTTTCCTCGTAAAACGCGGCGGATCCTCAAGCTCCAAATGCGTCCATTTAATATTATATAAGAAAATATGTGATAGTAACTCCGGCGGTTTTAAGACGATTCATCATGGACGTATTTCGTGTCGGATTTTTATTTATTTCGGTATTCCAACTGCACCAAGTTTAATCGACTATGATTATATAATATTTAATGGATATTAAAATTCAGGCAATAAAAGATCGCGAACTTGTGTTTAACTAGGTAATCTGGCAACTTGTCCAACTACTCAACAGCTCTTCATTATGGTGACGTAAAACACGTCGAAAACAATACAGATTTATGCCGTTACTTTTCCAATTATACGATCTCAAATGTCGGGCAGAATAATTAAAAATGCTAAAAAAATTGTCAAAGTATGTTACTCGCACGAAATAATGTTCTAATCAAAGTCAGAGTTGTTGAATGTATAGCTGTATTAATATTAAAGATTATAGAAGACTTTCGGATTGACGTACCCACTCAAAATTAGAATTAATAAAATAATCTTGATATCAATTTTTCCTTGAAATATCTAATTTAAGGCGACTCTTATAGTGCTGTCAGGAAATCTGACGAATAATTTAATTATAATTCAAATCTACGAACAATCGGTTTTGCTAATACGTCGCTATTAAGGTGAATAAACACGCGCATGCATCGTAGTTAGATAGATAGAAATGATCTCGTGAAATCGAAGCTGCAACACACAGATCCATACATTTTAGCATTAGTAGATACAACACGATAGTGGTAGTATGTGTAAAGCGACCGCGCATTCGCATGATTAAAGTGCTTTTGTTTCAATCTCATAGTTCTCGTGAGGTAATATCGACATGAATTCGGATCTACATAGGACGCGTTTGCGTATACCTTTAATTAGCGGTCGCGCTCGTGCAGCAGTGCGCGAGAACGAAGAATAGGCGCTGTTAGAGCTGCTTCGAAATTAGAGACGACCAGAAACGACAATTGCAGCGATAACGTGGCTGTGTCGATTTGTTCAAGGGCGACGAGAGAACGCCTCTTACGTTCGATGACTGTGCTCGGCAGACAATGGCTAATTGGAAACAAGTAGCACTCGAAACGTGTCGATTCGTCGGCGTGAACGCCGCGCGAATCGATGAAACGGTACCTCGCCGTTAGCATGCCGAAAACGCAGTGTTTACGCGAGCTTGCATTGTTCGTAAACGGAACGATCGCGCGAAAAATAACGGCGGTAATCCAGCCACCGCCGATTACGTGCCCCGGTAATTAGCGGTGATTCCCGGGATAACAAAGCTTTATTTTCATCGTTGTTTATTCAGCGAGTTAAAAAGCTTCTCGAAGAGTGGGTGATACTTGGAAAAACAAACGCGTTTTCATTGCAAATATTTGTACAAGCAAAAAGATGATATCGATATCAGAAAATTAATAAAATGCTCACAGCTTGTGATTACGTTTCGCTGGGATTTTTTATTCTTGGGTAGCTGGTTCCATTTTAAGTATCGCTATGTAAAAAAGATGATAAGTTTTTTGCATGTTAAATAAAATATGGAAGATAAATAAAACACAAAACAAAATCTCTGCAGCAAAGTAAAATGATATTTAAAGAACGCACCGTGTTTAAGAGATTAATCACAGAAATTTCGAAGAAGTTGAAACACTTTTGCAAGTTATACGTTACTTTACATAATATCAAAGAGTTTCGAGAGCTTTCTTCTGCCTTCCACTGCGACGCAAAGTTTTTCTCACTCGTGCAATATCACTTCATTCCGTGAGTATCTAAACTAAACGATAACTGGGAAGTTCAACAAATTTTGAACGAATACACACAGTCTATGCAATCAGGCAATGATGTCACTTGGAACTCAATTACCGGAGGCTGTGTTGCCGCAGATTGCTAAACAAATCGGCAACGAGCGACTATGGTTTTCGAAAAAGTCGTCAAATGGCGAGCGCACGGTAGAAACGGCATGAGTCGCAAAATTTGATTAAACTAACACGACTCCGCTAATGAGTTTAAGTTCCGCGCACGAACTCGACGATCGCGATATTTTCTCGTGGGTCGTCGAATGTCGTAATTAGTGATAATTACCATCGGAGTGGACACAGCAGTTCAGTATTTCATTATCGATAATAGTCGTCCCGTTTTACGACGTCGAAACGCTGCTGCCTGGCGCGAGGCTGAAAATGGGGTCGGCGAGCGAGCCGGTCAGCGCGCACGAGGGCGAAAAGTCAATCAGAAATCGGGTGTTGAGGGCCAACTCGGGATGGGAGTCGGAGGGAGAAGTTGGTCGGTGGAAATGGCGGATTAACCCGAATAATCTGTGGAATAGGCGAGAAGAGGAAAACTGGGAGAGTGCATGTCGTGCGCGTGTATACGTGCGAACGTGTGCGCTCGAGAGAGTGGGAAAGAAAGGACGGGGAATGTATGAAACGGGAGAGAAATGACGGAAAAAGGGATGGCGGGAATACACGGAGCGATAGCCTTGGACCAGGCAGCCTGAGAGCGAGTTCGGAACGCCTTGCACGTGACGCCTGTACAATCCGCTAATTGAAGGAAAGCAATTAAAAATGTTTAATCGAACGTTCGTTTATGGCGCAGGGTACGGGAGGGATGGAGATATCCAATCGCGCTGCCGTCAATTTCTATCAGCGCCGCGTGTTGTCCGACTTATGGATTATAGTCTTCTCGTTTTACTTCTAATAGCATGAAGCTTATCGATCAAATATATTGATATCGATGCACCGATGTGTATTGTTGTGCCATATTGCATAGCGTTGTTGCGTGAGATTATTATCCCCTTTTTCCCCTTTTCACACACGCGCAGTTATGTATACATTCCATAATTCCGTGTAATTCCACGTGGTATGGACAAATTGAAAGAGATTTTACGGAGAAATGTGTACCCATGATTTCTATTAACGAAATAAAAGCGGAAACCCAGCAAGATATCCCTGCCGCATGCAGTACTATTCGACTGCCTCCAGTTGGAATAATCGAATGATTCGAATGAATTCATCGCGCCGAGGCCGGTCCTGATTACCCAAACATTAATTATGTAGAATTTAATCAGTCCTCTTTGATCAAGATATAATAGACCTGTTTAGCTTTCGTCTGTATATTATACATATAAAAATATAAACAAAAGAATAAAAAAATTTTTTTTATCAGGCAAGAGACAAGACTCTACTGATAATATATAAACTCCTTTTTCATACTACATTTAAATTTAATACAATTTGACATTCGTTATAAAACCAAGTATCTTTTCTGATAAATATGAATAATTAATAAACTATATTGTTACATTTACTCAGGCAATTTTAAACTTTTGTAAATAAATACTAGTAAAAGAAAACACTGTTGTACATTATGTCCAGTATTTTATTATACTTCTTTGAACTGTGTGAAGCTCAGGTTGTAAACATCCATTAACATAAAAGTTCTCTTTATACAGACTGTGTATAACGATACTGATCTTTTGTCATAGTTAAACATGACGATGCATATGAACCTCTTATTTACCGCTTATTTTTACTTTTCATATTAGGGACATTTTTTAAGATGTGTTCTCTCTTCTTATTTATCCCAATTATCCAAATAAATTAAACTTATTTCACACATAATAAAGAATACAATTATTTTTTTAAATAATTAACAAAAATGTATCCCCTTTAGTTTCGTTAAATTAGCGGGTATCATAATCTGTATATATTTTCTACGCAAAAATTATAACTATTATATGCATTAATATTTATATTTTTGCATATACATATTAAGTTGTCATTTCTAAAAATATGTACTATAATTTCATGTAGGATATCATATTGCCAGTAAATTATTTTTATCGCGAATGAAATTATCGCAAAGATTTCTCTTGAAACAAAATTTTCATGAAACCTCTCGTTTTTATCTGTATTCTCACTATACTACGTTATAACCAATTAAGTTTATAACGCAGAATTAACGTATCGTTATGTGTAGATGTGTATCGTTAAGCGTGATGTAAGAAGCTCATAGGATATTAAAAACGAAATGAGATCTTAGAATATCATTCTCTCTCCCCTGTCTTGTCAACACGTGCATGGGGCGATGCATTTTCCATTTCCTACGAGTTTGCGTGCTCTCGTGCCATTTCCGCGAGTTTCATCTTTTTCTTGAAGGAAAACATCATGACTTCATAACGAGCTGGCAAGATGCCGCTCTTTACGCAGTCGGAGCACACCGGCAACGTAACTTAATTATGTGCCATATTGCGAGACTTCTGATGGAATAGCTAGGCAAAGTTCTTCTTCTGGAAAATTATAAATATTTTCATTGGACCATTTCCCGGTTTATCGTGAAATAAGCCGGAGCCAAGATCGCGATTCGTCGTCATTAACGACGAGGGTGGAAAATGCGGGACTGATTATGACAGAGCGATTACATTGGGATAAGAGGCTCCTCTTCGTGTATTCGCGAAACGTTACGCCGCATTTTATGTCCCCCCGTTTTAATGACCATCGTGCTACGCTGCATAATGCAAACATCTTTTTTTTAAGCATGCACGTGCGTCGTACATGATATTAAAATATAAATACCGCCATAAAAATTTAAACATTAGCCGTTTTAAGCAGCTCAAAACGGTAATAAATGCAATAAGTTATTTTAATGCATCTCTTAATGTTCTCGGTTTTAAAATTAAATTTTTATGCAATTTTTATACAATAAACATGTATTATGAATTATTATGTTATGTATTAGCGTCTTTATATTAATCTTATAATATGTATTTATTAATATATAAAATTTATATTATATAAATATATATTATTTACATATATATATATATATAATAAAACAGTGCAATATAAATTAATAAATACATCTTGCTATTAATAATATAATTAGGATTTTGTAGATTATGCCCGAGATTATGTTATATTATGTTTATTTTTCAGAGTTACGTAAATGTAACTTACCCGCATGTAATTCAATTTTTTTATACTATACCGTTAATTATGTAATAAATTAGTAAAAAGGGATTATTCTTCCTCATTTTCGGAAGCAGTTCATCGCGCTTTTATATAACTCAGCTTAACTGGAGTATTATATAACTGAGTTATATAAAAGCGCAATGAGAGAGATAGAACTGAGACTGTTTCCCAGAAACGAGGACGAATCTTCTCTTGTCGTACCGTCGTTAATAACCTTTGACCCGGTGCGTAATTAACAGCGTGTTATACCTTAACATTAAGGAGAATTTGAGCTACGCTGCGAGAGAACGCTTGTCGTACGAACCTCAGGCAGTTGTTCGCATTGTCCGTATTGTGCGGGAAAACAATGCTGGTAGAGACGAATAGACCACGGGCGTTGTATGACGACCTGTGTGTAGAAACTGTCGGTACGATGTGGAATCCGGTGACCACTCTTGTTTCCCGGGTTTTGGATCTTGCTCCATGAGTTCGAGATGATAATCGCCTAGTTCGTACAGCTCAGCGCGCCTGCAAAGAAAAAGCTCAATAACACGACAAATTTTATATAATCTAATTCATCAGAGTATGTGAGTGTCAAGTAAACTCGAAACGGAGTAATACATTCAGTTTTTATTCAAGAAAACGTAGATGCAACTTACAGGCAAACAAAAATATCTCGTTGTGGATTGCTGTTGTTTTAGGAAAGCGTGTTAACAAAAGATATTTTCCAAAAAATATCCTATCTTTCATAATGTTAATTTATATCACAACGTAGAAAAAAACAAATATTGATCATGGAATTATCAATTGTGACTGCGTTTGCAATTACGCATTCATTATCGGAATATAATTTTAGAATATGTTGTGTGAAGAAATACACACAGAAAAGTATTAAAAAATCTCAAAACTTTTAGATTTCTATATACGATAAACAAAATTAATTTTACACTTTAAATCCATATAAATATAACAATCCAGATATTTACATATTACTTCAATACATATCTTACATCGCCCTATATTTGCGCTACGCAAAAATGCAAATTAATTATGCGTATCATTCTTTATTAAAGTACCTATATCATTCTTTGTATATGATTACCTACGGTAAAAACGTCCGTTTTATTATTTGTATAAATCTCGGTATAAATATTATTAATTTATAGTGATTTGCTTTTAATGTATGACTTTTTATTATGTTAAAATAATCTCGGACTGCAAATGGGAAAAGTATAATTTAAAATATTTCAGTGAGTGCAGTATTATTCCCGGCATTCCATTACCGTTTACTGCGTTAGAATCAACATAATATAACACAAGGGCCGTGTGTAATCTTTTTCATGGACGTTAGCCGGAGTACACAAGAGGCGGATTGTACATCATGGCATTACATCAGAATAAGCTAACAGCGTTCTGACCTAAATGAGAGTCGAAAACATTAATCTACTTCGTGATAAACCGTGTTTTTGCGACTACCGGCGTACAGCCGGTCGCGGAACCTTTTTAAAAGCGAACCGTGAATTGAAAGGCGACGAAGCGTATTATTATAATGGAATACCTGAACATCAGATATACCGTCTGCGACAAGAGCACTTTACTGACGCAAAAAGATGGCAAAGCGGAGAGGACTTAAAGAGCCATTTAATTCGAGATGTTTCAACGTGAACTGCATATCGAATGCATCTTCAAGTATGTCGACAAACATCAAATGATATTTGTTGCAAAATGTAAAAAATTTGATAGATTACTTTAACACGTTTAATTTATAATTAATTAATATTTTGCTGAGAAAGGCACGATATCTAGTGCAAAATACTATTAATTTATATTTGTTTAAATACAATAACTTTATCGATTTCGATGTAATCGTAAATTTCTGCTATATATAGATCGCAAAATGTATTAGATTGAAGCGATATTACGAAACAATTAAAATGAAATTACGCATTCATTACGTTACACATCACTTGATACACTACTTGATATAGATTTTCGAGAAAATTTATGCACGTTTTGATTAGTTAGCTTAATGTTCCACGACTAACTCTTTCAACTCGTTTCTTCTATCAATTATTCTAACAAAACTTCTTCGTGTGTTAATAAGCCATGCATATACACAACTTGCAATTTTCCGATATATAAATCGTTTATCCCGATAATTTCTCAGAATCCTTTTTCGTTCTTCATTCACTTCACGAATTTTACCATTGTGCATCGATTAAATTAAAATTATTTGTTATTACTCTTATCATTTCACTTTTGCGCTATCGAATTTCTACTTAAAAGATCTATAAATCTCGCAAACTGTTTCTGCATAATTAATCACAAAGAGTTCTTACGAACGAGTTCATTAATTGTTGAGGAAAACAGACTTTTACGATAAGCTATCGTACCTTCATGATATAAACTGATATTTGGCAAAGCACTCGGGACTCTTGCAATATGCAATTCTCTTGATTTTTTTGTATATCTAACTCGCGTATAGCGCGTGCCCAAAACTCGCGGGTTATATCATCGGCGATTTATTCGCGAAAAATAAAGTGGCGCTGAAATAAACACTAAAATAAACTGAGTTTTCCTCTTTCCGCCTCGTGCGTTATCGCGTTTGCCAGAGTTTGGACTCTTTTCAAATATACTCTAGGCACTCCGGTCACGTGTGCGTCCTATAAAAAGATTTTTTCTCCATATTTTTTACGTCATATACGCAACGTATGCACTTCTCCTCTCTCCTCTCTCTCTCTCTCTCTCTCTCTCTGGCACTAAAATCTCCAACATTCATGTATAGCCGAACGTGCCACGTATCTACTTTGCCTTATATACGATACTCGATACTGCTAGAATGCTGCATGCAGTTTCAGACGATGCAAATTGAGTCAATATCGCTCCAAGTTTCTCAAGCTTAAATTAAGAATTCAATCCGATAAAATACTTATTTTTCAATCGGAATATTCGTCTAAACAACCATTTCATTTACAAAAGCGAAAATACCATGGAAAAATATTTCAAACGGCCTGCGAGAATATTGGAAAATCGAAGTTGGAAAGCACCGCGGAATATTGCGTATAATTATATTGTATTTTTCTCAATTTTTAATTCCTCGCGTAATCACCTTTTCTCGCAACTCTTTTATTCTAAATATCTGAGTACCTACCATGTGTGTAAATTAAAACTCCGTTCAGGTAACATTCTTTTGGAATTCGAAGAACAAGTTGCTGTTTTCAATTTGCATCGTTAAAGTTTGTAGAGAAACGCTTTATTTTCAATAGCTTATTACTCGAAAGCCGTCAATGACTCGCCATTAAAACTGACGGCATTCTTCTACTTTTGGCCTTTAGCATCGATCACTATACAGAAAGCGTTCAATGCCCGCGATGACATTCTATATAACCGACGTAAAATGAGGAACAAGGAGAACAGAGGCGAAGAGGCAAATCCATCGTGGGTACTTTAATTCGAAATTGATTTCTCCTGCCAGGACCTCCCCCTCCTTCCCCAGTACCACTCTCCCTTCGACCTAGGTTCTTTCTGCCGTGTCTCGTCATCTCTAATCTTTCCGATCGATTTAAACTCAATCGTTCTCTTGCCCTTCCTCTCGCCGTAAGTTTCCTTCCTTTCGGCGTTCTTCTTTGGAGAACACCTCTCTCCGTTGACCCGATTGCTCAGGTTTTTCCTTCCACCTTACTGTTTCGCAACTGCCTTTCGTGCGACTTCGATGCATCTCCCCGACCCCGACGTCCGTGCCATTTCACTCTTAAGTAATTCGCCGAACCAAAACGATCTTATTCTCGTCCATTTCCTTCAATTTCATTTCCGCTCGACAAGCGGCGACTGCGGCACAGCGATATATGACGATATCGAGTCAATGACAGAAAAGGTAAATGCAGCAACGAATAAATGCACGAGAGATGTTGTTGAATAAAATGCAACTTTCTTTCTAAATATTATTACTTTTATTGTATTCATTTATCGTTTCGATTTTAAACTTCTAAATGATGACAGCATAAAGAACGTGTTATCCAAAAAATAGCAAAACAAAATTATATTAAAGTAAATGTACCAATGCCTGGACACGTATAATACTTGTGTCTGGATATTTTTATCATTTTAATCCTTAAATAAGTTATAACGCGAATTAAAATCAAAGAATCAAAGATAAAAATATTTTTTTGCATTATATTTTTATCTTTGATTTTAATTCACGTTATTCTTATTTAAAAACTAAAGTGATAAAGGTGTCTAGACATAGGACTTAAGTGTCCCGGCATTGGTACATTTGTCTTATAAATGTATATTCTATACTTAAAGTGGCAACTTGAAAATACATTGCAGTAAGATATTTTAAAGCTGCATTAAATTATTTGCAACACGCGACTCGACTTCAATCCTCTTCATCTGTACTTTATTCGTATTAGAAATTATATTCCATTTGGACAATAATAGACAGATGAAGCATATACATTTATATGTAAATCTCAAACATTAGAAAACTTGTTATATCGAGAACAAAACAGAAAATATCGTAACGAGATAAAAATACCGAACACGACAAATGGGATCCAACTTCACTTTCAATTATACGAATGTTCCTGCTCATTAGTGTTGCAATGGACCTAATTAAACGTGTAAATTGGACACTAAATTGGTCGTTTTCAATTGCTTCGATGCTGCATCCCATGTGTCATTATCCACGGCAAATATAGTTCGTAAATTAGAAACGAGTAGGGGGTTAAAGGGCCTTTACTAGAATTCAACGCAAAATAGCTTAAATGTTACTGTTTAAACTCATTATGGACAACGAATTTACTAATTGCAGAGCTAGTCCATTTGATCCCAAATTAATGTGTTTGTTGAAATCTAATATTGAAACGTCTGATACCATATAAATTATATGTTGATAGTGTGCGGAATAACGTAACGCGCTATTCGCGAAGAACCATTTTTCGACAGCAAAATCGACAGCTTGTCTTCAAGACAAGAAAATTGATTGAATCCGTTTTCTTAACGTAACGTAACGTAATTTCTAACGTTTAACTTTCTGTGTAAGAACCGACGTTTCTCTCTCTCCTTCGACAAAATTATTGTAATAATTTATTATGCGTAAATACAAAACCAAGCTTTCATTGTCATTCTGCATATTAATTACGCCGAATACGCGATATAAATTGAAATTTTGCACACGCTCGATAGTTCGCACCAACATTGAATATTTCGTTCATACGTATACATATATGTATACATATATGTATACGTATTATTGTTCATTGCGACAATCACACAATTATAAGCTTAATGGATGTGAAGCTTTAAACTCATGCGGGAAACGGTCATTTGATTAAACGTTTGTTGAAAGAGAAAACAGTCTGAGTATAATAAATTGAGTATACAGATATCTGTACCACCTATATTCATACGCTAATAGAGAAAGTTAAATGTTTAAATTAATAACCCTCAGAATTATGTCGCGTATATACTTTCATTATTTCAAAAGACCATTATTATTGAAATATCGTTAATTAATATCCAACCAACCATTAGCATTAAATTAATAAATAACATTGAATAAGAATACTGTACGTGCGTCTATATATAAATGCGTGTTTCTTGAAATTATCATTATTCATTCAAACGTTCTGTAGCCTTGAAAAAGTTGGATTAATCTAAACTTAATCAGCAAATAAATCTGCCGCAAAAGGACGCAGCTTTCCTGGCGGAAATCCCGGCTCGCTGTCTGCTCTCATTAGAGAAATTTAACGCGACGACACGTAAAAGTCATAAATACATAGGCAAATACCGTCCGACGCGCTTTGAGATGCACGCGGTGTCGCATGAGCCGGTGCAACGGGATCGAGAAGCAATTTCCCAACCCATCATCAAGGCCTTCAGCGTGAGCGAATCCTCCGAGATAGTATAGCGACGCAAACATAAAGATGGCCAATTTTCACACGGACAGCGGGAACCTTTGGCGCGAACCGAACGGTGTAATTATCAATTAGCCGCGTGAGCGCCTATAAAGTACCGCGAACGCGTTCGCGGAATGTGAAATAATTGCTCATAAACTCGCAACACGATCGACGGGCTGAATTTAACAGTGGCGAGTCAGGAAGATATGAAAGAAAAACGGGGGATCTTTAGAAGGAGGCGTAATTTCTATTGCAAAAAGAGAGAGTAGTCCTTTTTCTCGCAGCTGAGAAAAAAGTTCAATGTTCGTTTAATTTTATTGCCAATGAGAGATCCTAATTCGCTAATTGATAAAAGGTGGACAGCAAAAAATATGTATGAAAAAATCAACAGTGAAAGCGGATAAATATTTTTTTAGCGATACTGATATTGTTATCGATTCTTTTTTGCTTTCACAATAAATGGGGGGGAGGGGAAAGGGAGAGAGAGGGAAATATATTATATATATTACACACAGTTAACTGTATTATCATTAATATTGTATAATTTAAATATTTTGTAAATTAGTGCAATCAAGCTACAAGTATATCTATAAATATATTTTATATACATATAGATATACATGTAGCTTGATTGCACTAATGTATAAAATATCTAATGTCGAACAAATATTTGGAGACAGGATTAAAGGAAACACATGCCTAACTCATTTAATAACTTACCTATTCCCTATCTAAGACAATTCTTTATTTGTATTTTGCATATATGTATAAATATCCTGTATTAGTTTTTTTTTGTGAAAAAGAAATCTGTAGAAAAACTTTATATTTTTCAAGTGCCAATATTTTGTTTTCAATACAATTTTAATTTTTCTTATACCTTCTTCATCATTTCAGCAATGTAACCAAGAATTAACTGTTTCCACAATTTTTTCTGATATCTATGAAACTATTTATCTTTACTTATCTATATTTCCAGCCCACTAGAATATGTTGGGCTGAAAGTATAAATAAGAAAACATACGCTTACACATACATATTGATAAATTGGTTCGACGCTAGTAAATTATTTAAAGGATAATTTTCTAACCTGCGCTAACTTTCTCTGCGTCTATGTTATTAGATATTTGTTAAATGCTGAATTATGTTGTGCAATATTTAATAAATACCATGTTATTTCCGTTTTTGGAAGCGATAGCTGGGCGATGAATCGTAACGATCTTTGTACGTACATAGGTCATTCTTACCGCCTCTTTAAAAATTAATGGTCCCTATTGCAGAACCAGAATTAATGTATTAAACTCGGATTTCCGAAAGCAATAATTTCGGCATAAGTTGGCAACAACGCCCATGCTATTTCTTCGATTCAAAAATCGAGTTATAAAATTAATCAGTGTGATATGAGAGAATTTTTAGACATTGGCTTAGGTATCTCGAAAAAATTAACTCCCGTACTCACTAATATGAGCTCCTGAAAAAAAATAGTTCCTTCAGGAATAGTTTTGAACAAATTTTAAAATTTGTTAATAATCACTTAAAATTGTGTAAACAAAATATGTAATATTCTACCCTAATTTGTTTTTTCAAATTGTTTTTTAAGAATAATTTTATGGCACACATATACTAAAGAAAATTATTTCCATATATATTTCTATGTACATGCCTTTTAATTATATATATATTATTCTCGTATATTTCTATTCTCGCGTACTTGTATTCCTATATATCTCAATCAAGTGTACCGACCTAAACGTACGTAATCTTATCTTTTACAGGCTATTCCGCTTTTACCGAACAACGGAGAAACTAAATCCAATCATCGCCAATTGTATAAACGGTTCGTTGCGTTTCATTTTCGCGAGTGTCGTTCGAAGTCGTCGGATTATTCGGAATTCCATCGTTTCTCTGTCGTCCGAGTCCGCCGGAAATAATCGAACGTTAATTCACGTTTCGGGATCGTCGCGTAAAATAT
>NW_020222900.1:237873-273101 GCF_003070985.1 Temnothorax curvispinosus
GTCAGTTGTCCGGCTCTGAACGCGTCGAGATAACGCGGTTATCGCGGGCGATTTTTCCACGAACAAACTCGGTCGTTACGTAACGTTTTCGGGAGTGACGTATTAAATATCGCGCGATTATAGTTATCCGCGTATACGTGTGATGCCGGTGGAGTTGTGTTTGAGCATCGAGGGAGCTAACAACCCGAGAGGACAGCCTGAGAGAGGAGGAGGCCTAGGAGAGGCATCGGGCGCCAGCGGAACAACTTTGCGGTAAATATTAATTTTTATTTTATGCAAGAGTAATTTTTTTTGTTTATTCTTGAGCCTTTTTATTTTATCATGATTTAGAAATAATAGTTGGAAGAAAAGGAGTAATTTAGTATTTTATAAAAATTGATTCTTGTAAATATTATTTTCGGAAAATGTGTAATTATTTAAATAAATATCCAATTTTAAATAATGAATAAAACGTTTGATGCTATATGAATTATCTATGTTTTAAGACATTGAGTTTTTTTAACACTGTTTTAATAGGAATTCTATATTTATTTGTTACAGAATCAACGTAGCTACGTGGCAGATATAATTCCGCTGTTGCGCATTGGGATTGGTGAGTGATTAATTAACATATCAATTGAGATAACTGATAACTGGATTTTATCCAGTTAAAGTAGTAATATGACGTAAGATCTAATACATCCATATATTTATTATTATGAAATAGAAAATTTTTTTGTTAGTTAGTAACCTAGATAATTATTTTACATCCAATTAGTTTTATATCACTTAAAAATAGTTTTGAATTAATATATTATATTAAAAATAGTTTTAATAATTTTCAAAATATAAAAAGATGATATCAATTCTAATTGTGTGGGAAATTTCGGATCTTACGTCATTCATCTGAATGAGAATCTCTGCATGCTTTTGAGATGAGATTCAGCAACGAACCGTTCGAATCGTTGAAAACACGGATATGGGCCTTAGATTCTATCGAATAGCGCGTCTAGCAATTTTCATTCATTTATTTTCAAATTAAAGTTTTATTGTATTATTTTATAAAGTTTATATATATATATATATATATTTGAAAGTTTATTTAATATTTTCATAATCGTGATCAAATGTCTCCGAATCAAAACGCTGTCGACATAGAGATCTTTTGCAAACTCAGATTTGTTTTCTATTCCAATATGTATTTTAATTCTTGAATATTTTATTATACGAATAAACGCGTGTATTTAAAGAATAAATGCGAAATTAATTCATATGTTAACAAAATTGTTATTGTTATTATTAATTGTATTCGTACTTAATTGATTTAGTTAATGTGATGGCCTCTTCGCGACGCGTTCGTGTCTCGCGCATCTTAAAAAAGCGTAAAATCTTACGTTTATTGCCGGCAGCAGCAGGAGTATTTCTCCTTGCTGCCGATCTGGCTACATGAAACCAGAAGACGGCCAGGTGTTACAAAAGGTGAGTGTACTCTGGCCAGAAGAATGAAGACGAAGAGGATCAAGGTAGGTTAGTGTACCACACCACACCAATCAAAGTATATAATAAAAAATACAGATAAAGGTAAGCCTGTAAGGTTATCTGTATACGTGCAATACGTAATCTCGAGACGGAAAGTCGTTTCGTATTAAATTTATATTTCGCGTAAATAAAACTCCTAATAAAACTTTTAAATGGTCCCGATTTAAAACCGATTTAAATCCCGATTTAAAATTTACGCGCGCTTGTCTAATTTTGGGTAATCGCGATCATAACTTTAGGTATACTAGATAGAGATACGGGTAGGTAGGAATACGGTTAAAAATTAGGATAAAAATCGGGTAGATATAAGAAAAACGAATAAGTACGGGTAGGTAGGGATATGGGGGTGTAATTTTCGACAATAAAAAGAAACTTCATTAATATTATAATTGTAAGAAACTTAAGTAATAAGTAAGCATACGAATAGGTAGGAAGAAAGCGGGAGGGTATGATTCAATAATGAATAAAAAATAATTTTTTTTATAATTTTAAGTAATTTAAATTGATTTGTGTAAAACTGGTAATAACATAACGTTCAGAATTATGTACAAAACGATTCTGTCGCGAAAATTGTCAATTGTACAAAATTGTATATGTGTAATATAATTAAATTGTATATATCTAATTTTTATCTAGCAATTTTTATTCATTTATTTTTAAATTAGTTTTTTCTTGAATAAACTATGTATATAAAACTTCATTTAATTATATAAATGACTTTATTCAAGCAAGTTTTCTTCATTTAATTGATTAAAATAAAGATTCGCGAGTTATGGAACGTTCTGTATATCTGTCATCCCTCATCTCTCCGTCGCTTACTTGAAACGAACAACAACATTTACCATGTAATAACAAAAGAGTTAGGTAGAAGAGCTCTTGACGTAAGCGGAATGAGAAAAGAGGAGAAACCACGCAGCAGGAGTTCCTGAGTCTTTAGTTATATAGTCTAGACTAATTGATATTATAATAGTGTATTCGCAAATATATATGAAAATTCATTATTTTCTCATGTATTAAATTGTTAACGTACATATATAACAGTTTTAATTAAAAAGCTTATAAATTATCATTATTATAATATTAATATTATTCAAAAACTATTTCCTTGTTATAAATGGTATATTTTTTCGTGTTAATATATAAATTATTGACTTTGATTTATAAATCAAAAATATTTCAGGTTGAAACTTATTATCCATTTAATTGATCAATGATGCTACAAATCTAAATCAGGAAATGTCGTATCTTATTTTATTATTTTCTTCGATGACTAAATATGACATTCGCGCTTGTAGAAAAAACAAAAAAAAATCTTTCGTTTTTAATATTCTCTGGTTAAATAACTGATAAAAGATTTTTTTGACCCTCGCGGCATCGAGGAGAATCCCGGGATCTCCGTCCATGGTGAAGCTTTCGCTTACGCGGCGGAATTTCCGAGAGAATCGAGCGAAAGAGTATTCGCAAGAGCGCCGGAATGAAAAATTCTGATACGTTGCTCGCGATTTCCAGCGTACCAGTTTGATAACAATGCATAAAATGGAGATTGTGCTAGTATATGATATAAAGAGGTTTATGCAAGACAGATTGTTCTGATTATGTCTATAAGAATGTAAAAAAAATGTATTTTCACAAGATAAATAAGAAATGAATTTTTTGCATAAAGCTCTTTCTGATAGTTATAATCTCAAGTTAATTTAAAACGTTATATGTTAAAAAATTAACATACAATTTCTCATTCAATTCATGCAATTAGTGTTAATGCTATAAAAGTAAAAAATAATATAAATTAAATTATATAGAGAAATAATTATAAAAAATTATAATATAATTTTTAAACATTTTAGATTAAAAGAAACCTATTGCCATTTTCTTCCTTTTTTTTAAATAATATTTTTTATTTACTGTAGCATGTACATTCTGAATTACTTATCATTGAGAGATAATTCTCGATATTATCCACATCTTGATAAAAAGTTTTCCTATCTAGAATTTTACTAGGAACGTATTTATGGATCGATCTGTATAACAGGCCATTTAATATTCTAATCTCTTTGTTATTAAAGCAACTAAGTTTCCAGTTTATGAGTAGACGGCTCCCATTTCTTCGGACTTTAATTGCACCATTATCGGATAAATAATTGCTATTTCCGTCAGGGTATCGCGGCAAAATGAGTGATTGCGGTCAACCATGCGAAATTCGGCTTGAATAAAGAAATCCGGGAAAATTATGCCTGGCTGGAATAATTAATCCCACAATCCCATTTCTTTAAAGATCGCCGATAATGAAAAAGATGAATAAAAAAACTCTAACTAGTTGAAAATTTATGCCTGGGACGACATTAAAGTATGAGTAGTTTTTAATAACAGCTCGTCCTAAATTCTCTAACTTTGAACAATGTCATAAATAAACTAAACTTAAAATTTATCCTGCAAAGAATGCAACTCCATGTTTTCCAAAAAGTCTACGGCTGCAAGGAGATTCGACGGATACGTCGGTAATTGACGTTATTTTTGTCTTATTGCGAATATTACGCGCGCCACCGTTCTATGACGGCATTCCTGGCATTACGGTCGTATCTTAACGCCGTCTGATAGAAAATCGATCATCGCGGAAATAAAAGCTGTCACTACGACTGTATGAATAAGAAAGATCTTTCGATTTGACCTTACCGCTCTTCCTAAAATACAAGAAAACCGAAATCACTTATGCATACATCATGACTCGTCTTTTCCAACAAGTGACATTCTAGGTATGTATTCGCAAGAGATAATTCCGGGATTACATATAACATTATATTTATGAATTTCAAAAAGATCAAGAATGCGAGAAAGAAAGACAGAAAGCATTGTAAAAGTTTAAACGACAAACGTCACATAATTCTGACAGACTCCCAACATACATTTTATATATTATAAAAAAAAATAAAAAGTGATATGTTACTAACAAACAAGAGAAAAAAATAAGAAAATCGTAAAAATCAAGCAAATAAAAAATTAAAACTTTAAATGTAGATGTTTTTTACTACAAAAGAATGTAAATAGAGTTAAAAATCATTGCCACACGCTAATACATTGTAACATCATCTATAATAAATGACCTAATTATAAATTAAAGTGGAAGAGAGGCAGAGAGAAAGAGAGATTAGCTGCGGTGAACGAGGTGAGAGCGTGGTGTTAACTGCAGCTAATGCATCAAGTTAAACTCGGTAGAAGAGCACTAGCGAAACTTTCATCCATAAATACCGTGATTTTTTTTCAGAACCACCGGACCTCGTATTACATTATCGTTAACGTCGAACGCAGTACAATGCCGCCGCCAATGCACAACGCCCGCCGTACCACCCCTGCGGTGTATCTATGCGGCTGTTCGATCGGCGTTGCTTCCATTATTACAGCTCCCGTCTCCCAAGTCACGGGCAAAATAAAAAGACAGACTGCGAAAGAAAAAAAGAGCGAATGCTTGCAAGCCCCTCACAATAACTGTCGCCGCGTTAGCAATCGCGTTTGCTCAAACGAACTTTAAAGCGCGTGGTGTGTCAAAAGATTCTCTTTCGATTTAATTCCTTCTTTATTGGTGCTTTGCGGTAGTAAAGTTTTTGCCCCGTTATTTAAACAGATACAATCGATGGCCTGAATGTATTTTTAATCTCTTTGTTAAAAGGTTGCAGCAATCAACATTATTATATGTTCTTTGCTCTTCTGATGTTGCTACATTTTCAATATTTATGCGTCCTCGTTAAGAAATGTTTAAGTTTTAATAATTTAAATAAAAAGAACCAAAATACATACATACATACATAGATACATGTATACATCGTCAAAAAATAACTCTTATGGTCAGTTAAACCTCGTTCCATTTCGAACTTTTTCTTGATAGTTCAAGATAATTTCTCTCAATATATAATAATATATCTTTCTCAGTCTATTTTACGGCAATCTCATCTTTTTATTGCATAAGCGTAGAATGAGAAAGATATGTGGAGAGAAACTATATCTTTCAATCTTAAACTGCCAATTATCAGGTTTACCCTGCAGATAGAATGCTCGGTGCATGTACAAGTATATGTTGTCGGATTCACGAAGTATGTTATGTACCATGCAGGGAGTTAGCTCGTCGCATCACCATCGTCAATGTTGAAGTTGCCAGTCGTTGTAAATGGGCTTTGAACTTACACTGAAATGGATACATTAGGAACGAATATGTTAACCGAATTTCGCGGTCTCGGGATGGTTAACGAGGTCGCGGTGATACGTGTTCCGTAGGATTATGTGATAATATGGAATTTGCGAGTTTCTAACTCTTTACCGTAACAAGTTGCGCGAAACAATCCATTTCCCGTAGAACGCGCGCGCGTACTTCGTTATCACATTACATATTAATTAAATAAAATCGCTAATCCCTCCACCAAGACATGGAAATAATCTTTCATCGCTGACTTATCGCCGGTTCGTTTTAATCGGTCGTTGACCTTGATGGACAGCAGCAACATCGGCTTAATCGAATTTCCTCGATGCAAACATTTGGGTTGGCATAGTAGCGGCACGGCGTTATTTACCGAGAGTACCCGATAACATAACCGAGTCATCCGCTACAACAGACTACAAAACTGGAAGATGCTCCGATAATAATTTCATTCCGCTTTGCGCGCGTCGTGCGGCCGCACGTGCGCCAAGATAATGCATGATAATCGGGCATTAAGGAGCGAATTATACGGCGCTTAACGCCCCGTTCCCGCGCCTCGGGGTTTCGCAAACAGCGGGTTTTTACTCGCTCGCGTTGTGTACGTTCGCCAATTAAGGACACGGTCGCGATTAAAGTGAACGGAGCAACCCCCTTTAAGGCTTCGGGCTTTAAGATGCGCTCCCTTGAAATGAAATTTGCAGCACCAGCTCCGCTCGGAAACGTCGAGCTTTCTTAGCTTGCTGCCTCTCTTCTCGATACTTTCCCTCGCCGGGGGGTTTACCGCGACGAAAACGGAGACTCGACCGTCCAAGTTTGGCCATTTATTTCCGAGACGGTCGCTACAAAGAATTAATGAAGATTAGGGATAAGAGCGTAGGAGCTGTGAAAAATTACGAAAAGATTACGACTATTGTGGATTATTCTGTCGAGAGTTCTTAGTTTATTTCACTACTTTGCGTTATTTTTAGTATGCAGTACTATATCAATCGCAATCAGATGATTAAAATTGTACTATGTAGGTCGAACAGATATGCACGATTCTTATGTTAAGAAATTTTATTTCAAACATTGATTGGAAATCTAAATTCTTTCTAGTTTTATATATAATTTTCTTAATCACATTATTTTAGATTTTAATAATTATGAATGATATCGGATAGTAAGTTTTAAAAGATCGAATTTCAATTATCCATGTGCCACGTATATTGAGATCTTATCAATTCTTAATATAATCAAACATTCTTTCATTGTCTATAACATTAATATCGTGTGAACTGCCAAAGATTAATTTTTACAATTTTTCTTTCGAAAAATGATTAACAGATTAAAATTTTAATTTTAAATATGTAATAAATAAAGACACGGAACATTTTCAAGAAGTATGTAAAATCTATTGTGTTAAAATAATTTAAATGTAAAATATAGATATTTTTAATTGACCAATACTTACCGGAATAAAAAGTGTAAAGATCTTTTTTTCTAATTTTTTTAAATATTATATTTCATCATCTTGAAAAAGCTGAACACATATTTTATGGAAGTATCGAGACATATAAAAAAAAACATAATATTCCGTCAAATAATAGAAATTTTCGGGTTATGTACAAGGAATCAGTTATGGACGGCACGATATTGATGAGAATAGCATCAGGATGCACATCCGGTAACCATGCATGTCGGGTAACCAGAGGCACGCATATGGTACATCACGTGATAATCTTCGACTTAAGCCATGGCTCAGCTCGATTGGCAATTGCGTCAGGTGGTAAAACAAGAGAGGTTGTTTCCACCCCCTAAGTCCGTAATCCGAGCGGTCGGATCGGTCGGAATTCGATGGTGGATGAAATATTATTAAAGAGCATGAGATATATGGCTTCTCTTAAGAGAAAAAGAGAGAATGTAAACGACCGCGAGATAAGCTAACAACGACTCGGAGAGAAGAATTGAGCTTTTAATACCGTATAAATCTGCATGATAGGGGAAAGCGAAAGCGCGCCCGGCGCGGGCGATCGTATTACTCGCAACAATTTCGAAGAGATACGTCAATTACCTGTCGATAGAGGAACGCTTAGATCGCGAGAGGTCGATCACTCCCGCCATTCGTCCACGAGCTGCAAAGCTTAAAGCACGGTCGACAGCTTAATTGATGTTGACCGACAACAAACAATTCGATATTACTCTCAACGTCCTCGCGCGCCATTGATCGATCTCGACGTCTTTGAGTTCACAGAGTTGACGTGAAGCTCCTTGTTTGCGCGGGGATGACTTATCAAACGGCGGTATAATCGATTGGCCCGCGCTCGTCACGTATCGTGTCAGATTTAACAGATACAACGTTGCCGGGATACTCGGGCGATTCGGCCACCAGTTTCGCATATATTAACAGAGAAACGAAAAACGGTAATCAAGAGAGATGCGTCTTTCGCCAAGTATGTTTTTTGTAAAATTTATCTTTTCATGAACGAGACGCTAGAGTATTTCCTTTACTAGAAGGAAAACACTTCCCTTCCAAGAGTAAAGAAACCACTTTTTTTTATCGAAATTACTGTTCGTTAATCGACAATTAATTCCGATCGCGCGAATCAGCTTTTTTCCGACCAATATTCGTGGAAGCGGATTTTCGTTCCTGGTTTCATGTTTTTCGACAGCAGCTCGGAGTTAGTACGCGCGCGTGTAAGTCCTATACCGGTCCACAGATTGAACAAAATTCGCAAAAAAACTTTCATTCGCAAACGATTTCTAGGCGTGCCGGTCATAGCACTCGTAAAACCGCGCGACAACGACACGAACACAGCCCACGCTTCCTCCTGTTATCCCCTTTATCTCCCCCGTCCCCCCCGTTCCCCGCTGTCCACCGCGCCGCAAGCTCTCGATGCTGGAAACAGTTGTAAAACCTGCCGTTTGCCACGCGGGGATGCAAAACATTCTACCGGATCCACTTTAAAATACTCCACGAGCGCGTCACGAAAAATCCTCCCGTCCGGCCTTTCGAATAACATCGGCGAGATGACCCGTCGCGAAAGTGCGCGAGCGTGAAAACGTCATGCTGGAAAATCGAGAACCTTTTTTTTCCCCCCCGCCGTCGCCGCCATTCTGGCACTTGTACGCGTTATCAGCTAATCGCGTTGACAGGACGGACCGTAAAAAAGTTTGTCGCAAATTGTCTGGCGATGACGCGACGGGCGGTACAGTCTCGCATTTTGACGCATCGATCCTAGGAAAGGCAGCGGGCAACGTCATTTAAGTGTTTAACTATGTAAAGCGACGTCAGTTCCATGCCGTTCAATTTTTTCCCCAGAAATAAGTTTCTCTTGCCGAAGCTAAAAGTAATGTAACACCAAGGGTAAATAAGTGGCAAATTTCGATCGAAAAACGCGTCTTTTCTGACAAGCATCTGGTTTTTGACGGGAAAGAAATAACTGAAATATAATAACATAATTGATTGATTATTCGGATTCCTAAAGACAAACGACGAATATATATATCTCTCGGCTGTGAGTTAAAATATTTTAAACGTTTGCATCTTTCACAAGTAAGGGTGGTATTTTTAATATTTTCTTCCTGTGTTCCCATTCTCTCTTGATACACGCTTTTCCCGGTTTAAAAAGAAATATTATGCTGTGAAAAGTTTAAGCGTACTTACAGGTCGCTGAGGAACTTTCAGACGCTTGAACTTTCGAATACGCCTCTCGAATTACTTCGCAGAATATAGGGAAACTGTGTATACGGATTTAATCTATTTCTGCGGCTCACCCCACCGCGCAAGCGGAAACTGGAAAATATTCCTACGCGTCTGCGATCCGAATCCGATTCCCTAAACATCGAGTTACTTCAGGAGATACTTTTATTCGCCGCTGTCGGATTCCGCGAGTTTATACGAAATGACTCAGGCACATCTTGTCAAACATTTTGTGTGCACACATATATATTTCACATATTTAGAATATCTATATATACTTCATACTATACCAAAACTTCTGACATAATAATATAGAAAAGGTCGGTTTAAGAGATTCAGATTTTTAACAGATAAATATGAAACTAGAAAAGCGATAAGAATAAATGCAGCTAATAGTTATAAAAAATTAATTACAGAAATTATAATTTAAAAAGGCGGATTATTCCCCGTTAGTATTGCTCCATAAAACTGCATAAAGAAAAGAGCAGGTAGAATTTTTCTATAAAATTATATTTAGTCGACAGTTTTGGAATAAAAAAAAAGGTATGGAAAAAGAATTACAATATCTGCAGAGAATTTCTCATCGTATTCTTGGTACAGCTAGGAATGGGAACTGTAATTTTTAAGTTCGTATATACAATTTGCTGCATGTATCCAATTTTGGAGCTATGTGCTTTATATCGTGAAAATAAAATATCGCGTTAGTTTGCAACAGTCGATCCGTTATGCTAGACTTTTATTTTATTTCGTACCCGGCAAATCGAATAAATTGTTGAATGAAAAATTGGTAAACTGTATCCGACATTGCGTTTAATCTCAACTTGTTCTACACGTAACCCATAGTAATCCGCAGAACGAATTTTTTAGACAATTGAAAACATGTGCAGCGTTTACTTCTAACAATGCGGTAAAACAATGTTATATTTTCAAGGCGTTTTTTATCTCTCACTTTTCCGTGCATTCAAATAATAAAAAATTCTGTACGTTCGTTAAATGAGTTTGCAGAAAAAAGATCTGTGACGTTTGTAAAACGAATATCATCGAGCTCTGACAATTAATATAACAACTCGTTTTTCTCGCGGGCTATAACGTTTTGATTCTATTAAAGTATAATCCTTTGTAGAGAGAAGAACAGTCTTCTTATATGATGAAAGCGGAATATGCAAATAAATTGATCCATTCCATTTATCTGGACCGAATAGGATTTGACACCAGACTGATGAAAGTTACAATTCTCTTTCCGTGTAACGCAGACAAAACCAACGTTACAGTCGTCTACCAGCTCAGCGAGATCAAAGTTCTAAATCAGGGTACGTTTGAAACGTTTGCCTCTCGGGGTTACGCCTGTGTTCTATCGCTATATCCTTCATACAAACGGGCCGCCACCGCCGTGTCATACCTTCGCAGGATGTACAGGCTTTTGCCATTTTGCATGCTTTCTTTATGCGCTTAAACACACGTACACATATAAGGTACGCGCGGCCGCGGTTGTGTGTAACAAAAGCGGGACGGGGCCAATGTTATCGGAATGGTGTGAAAGAAACGCAAAGCTGAAACTAACGAGCTTAACTTTGCCCTGTAACCGCGGCAAAGCCGGCGGGATCAGACGGAAAGTCTGTTTTCCCGTCTCCTGTCACGAGCACGGTGCAGATACGCGCTGCCGAATCTCGTTTCGTCAACTTGGCTGCACGTTGACCCGATGCATTAGACGTCCTTTCAGATTTGACAGCACGGCGATTAAATCAGCGCCGATTAATGAACGACGCGACGATCGAGCTATTTTGAACGTGCGCCTCAAATAAGTTATTGGATCGAAGTTATAGTACGTGATGATATTGTTATGTCTGTATATTTTTACAATTTAAACCTAATAAGAGATAAAATTTAGCTAATAAGAGACAAAAGGTTTTAAACTTTAGACAGTATAATTAATATTATTGATTTTATTATAAAATTTATAAAATTTTATCTTTATGTTTTCGACACTCGATAATATAATCTGGAATACGAATGGATATATTAGTTATACATATATTATATTTCTTCTCGACAACAGAGCTCAATTTGATATCGATTAATATTATTAATTATTTAATATTAAATTTCGCAAATAAGAATCTTATCCTTTCGCCCTATTATTCTTTTTATATAGTAATAATTTAAAAATCGATTGAAATTTTTTGTAGCCATTACATACATAAACAATAATAAATGAAATTAAACCGACATAAATTTTACAATTTATTACAGAAGATGCTATTTTTGGTCGGGCTAGATCTTGATAGGCTAATAATAATATTTTTCTAATAAATTCTTTACAGTGATTTTAATAAAAATGCTTATTATATAAAATCAAAAAGTTAAATCGATTTAAGTATGTGGATTTACTGTTCCAATAAAGAGCTTTAAAGATTGACAAAAAATCGGCGCGCAATTTATTAAATGGGAAAAGTATACAAAATTCATACAATACATTATTAAACTACCAAAATCAAGCTCGACAGAATTACATACGTAAATTGATATCGAATAAATAATCAGCTTTTTCCGGTAAAATCCGGTTAATCTCAAGAAGCAACAAAAATTTAAATTTTGAAATGAGATAAAAATGGCACGCTGATAGCGTTCTACTGCTGTTAGGAGTATATCAGCAAATTATTTTTAAATTGCTAGGAAGAGAAAAAATTGTAAGTTAAAATATTATACCGTTTTTCACAATCTTTCTACTACATTAGTAATAAATGACAAGTATCTACACAAAAAAATAAAAAAGACTAATAAATAATTTTAGGACATAAATAATATTTCATATATATTATATTAAATTTTCACACATTAATCTTTTACTAACGAATTTAACAAAATAAGATTTTAATAATTTCGATAATACGGTAGGATTATATAAAATTATTAAATACGCAAAATGTCATACTTTAATTATAGTATGATCATTTGATCAATATCATATATGGAATCGAATTTGTTGCTAAATGCACGTTTTATTTTCTCGGAATTAATAATTATAACGCAGAAAAAATACGTTAATCCTGCCGCTTTAGCATATGCATTATTCTGTAGTTTGTTATTTAAAAAGTTGTTTCCAAATCACCTCCGTATATCGCTACCCGATTGAACGCTAAAGGTTAGGTTAATTTCGTTTCTCGGGCAAGTCCCCGCCCCGAATTCAGGCACGCAACACAAAAGCGTGATAAATGATTTATTCGCCACGGTAATTATTCTCGCGGAATAATTCACTCGGGCCCGTCGTTCCTCTTTCGTTCGCGGCCCATTATTTGCGCTTCGGCTTATGCGAACCGCGAGGTCCACGCGCGGTTTCTCATTCTGCCGGTACGGTCAAGCGCGGGACCGTTACCGGAAACGCGTCCAGTATTCCGGTGGTTGAATTTCCACGTGAAAATGCATACAGGTGTACGTAAGACGTATGTAAACGAGACTTGCATCAACAATTTACCGTTGCGCCCGTGCGTCAGCGCCATTCGTACCTGTCGCGTAATAACGTACACGGAACACTCCTCTCTTCGCATCGCGTCGTTCATTCAAGAAAATTGTTTGTGACGCAGACCAAAAAAAAAGGAAAGAGGAACGGAGAGAAATGTCCACTCAGGAGAGAGAAAGGTCTGCGCGTGTATTCTGAGTGTCCCGGGCATCGCGCATTTTCTCTCCAACTACGAATAATGAAAAACGAACTAATAGGATGCTGCTTGTTTTAATTTCAAAAAGGTTGATTCTTGCGTCTAAAATTGAAGGAAATCAAATAGCAAAAAATAAAGTTTTAAATATAATACTTTCAAATCAAAGAAATTTTGGAAAATTTTATAGCTTAAAAATTTGTGTATTCAAATTTAACTTAATATAATTACTTTTTAAATGCTTATAAAAAAAAAATGCATTATTTATCCACCAGCTGTTCATTTATTAAAAGTTTAATAGTTGGCAATTAATTGATAGTTATATTATTACATTCATCATATCTGATTTTAATTAACAACAAATCATCAAACTTATATATATTATCGTGAATTATATTTATTGAATAGAATGTACGTTAATTCTTCTTCCTAAAGAATTTTAGAAATATATTTTTCAGTTTTATCATAAGTGTGATTTTTTTTGTACATACTCTGTTGGATTAAATTTCAGAAGGTTTCGGGGGGAAAATGTTACTTTGTGTTCGATTTCATTGGAATATGTTGCTCTCATAGATTTTTATCTTACGGTTTTAAATAAGAGTTTTTTGATAAAATGCCGGAGATATCCCGTACATGTACGAATAGAAAGGTTGTGTGTCATTGTCGACCGCATTCAAAAACATGTCGCGTTGGTATACACGCCTAAAATATTTACGTATACCCACAAGTATGCATGAAAGAATATGAATATCCCTGGTTGTCTGATCCTTTGTATCCATTGAATTTAAAATAATGGCCATATTTTTAATGCGTCACCGGGAAGTATAGCGCGTCACGATGATCTACTATATCCAAGGATCTTTGTATTATAATACCACGGACGAATAGAAATCCTTCCAACGGATTGAGATAAATAACGGCCATTTGTCGAAGTATTCTGCTCATAGAACTTAATCGATTTTTTAGCTAAGAAGGATGTATCACCGTAAATGGGATATATTACAAAATTTGTCTTCGCGTCAAGCCCGTGAGTCTTAATGAAACTATCATTCCTTAAGAAGTAAAAGATTTATAGAACAAATTGTTTGTGATGCAATGTAACGATATTTTTCTTTTTATGGCGCGTATATAATCAATGAAACTGAATGTAATCAGGTATGCGGAATGATTGAACGAATTCGATTTTGTAAGAAAATAAAGGACACGAAAAAGTCAGGTACACATTTTTCTACCGTCTAAAAATCAATATTTGCCCTCAAAATGACACATGGTAATTTGCTTTGCCATTTTATCTTGCCAACAATTCAACATTCAGTAAAGACAAATAAAAGTCGTGCATTTACAGTGAATACCAGGTCGAGCATCCGGCAACAGATTCGCGGAACAAGCGAATGTAGCCGAATACTGATATTCTCGTAACTATGAAATATGGAAAACAAACGTGCCTGGCTGGAGGTGGACAATGGATACAGTTTGTTTCAGTCGCTACGAATATTTCGTTACTTGTCTGGGCGCGATGAATCAATGTACTGACAACGCTTTATTTCTTTATTTCTTCACTTTCAGGATAACTTGATTAGTTGTTAATTTCACACAGATTATAGTAAACATTTTATTTATTTTTATTTATGTTGAGAATAAGAATTTTTATTATTAGAAATAATTTCAAAACTTAACAAAAATCACAACTCCACAAAAATTACAAACCATTATTTATAACACTTTATAATTTAATTTCAACATAAAATTACAATTATCAATATCAAATAAATTAGACACTAATTTTCTCGCAAATCACAAAGATATCAAATTGTATTATTAGACACACTAAAACTTGAAATAATTTTTTATCTGCAGTACTGGATCTAATATTCTTTTAAAAAAATACATGTGTGATATTAACGACAAGCTAAGCAATAACATTTTCGCCAATAGGACAGAGCGTTTCTCTTCTTTCTTGAAATTGCAAGAAATTGCCAATGCAGCCGATTACGTCACATACCGCATTCCGAACAGCAGAGTCATGCTCGTTCACCCATCGCTCGATCGCTCGATCGAATTGCTAGTCTCCTTCGTGAATGCCCTCTAATTGAGAACTATGCGAGTTGTGGGATCCTCCAAGATCCAAATGCACGCGCGAGCGGAAGTCGAATAGTCATGGTCGCTTCCGTCGTTAGTGGGCTCGTGTGCCCACCACCTAATTGCGAGGCGCGATTCAATGGCGGGAAAATCGAGAGGCCGAACTTGTTTGCGGTCATCAGAAACGAGTGACGAATTAACAGCGGCCGCAAACGACATGCCGATGGCCGACTGCTGCGGTTTAGCGCGACTGCGGCGTTTGGAACGACGCGTAGGGGCCGACGTTCGCCCCGTGGGTTTTCATTGAAATTCATCGGGGAGAACGGAACAACTGTGTAACTACAACGCGCCGGTATATTTTGTACAAAGCGCACGAATACGCGCGCGAAAACGGGATACAGCACGAGAACAGCGCGACGGATAGTTGAATATTGGCCGACATGACGAATGTAACCCTGCCTTTCCCGTGTCCGCGTAACGTTGTTATTACGTATCGAAAAGCTTTTAACTCTTATAAGTACTCGCGCAAGGTCAATTTAGCCCGAGCGAGTTTTCTATCGTTTCAATTTTTTATTACAAAAATGAATGGAAGAAAGAGACAACACTGTCTCGTTTAAAATCTGCTATTGTTAAACTCCGCCTGAAAGTGGAACAGCAATTTTATCTTACTAAATAAATTGTACCTGTGTTTCTTTCTTTCGTTTCATTAACAGAATGTTTGAGAAATATTCAGATTTTATAATAAACAGTTTTTAGCAGAGATAAAACAATTTAGTTCAAGTAAAAGCAATAAAAAATATCGTTTTCGATCATCGCGATATGCAGAATTAATTTTCATATAATTTATTCCAGATTATATAACAGAGAAATACTTATTTAAATTTCGAAAAAACTTGTCTATTTGCAGAAATCTTTATTACGCGAGTAATGGTTAAAACTTCTAAAAAAAAGAGAGAATCTTAAATAAGTATGGAAACGTGAGACAGGAATTTTATAAAACTTTTGTGACGAAACTAATTCATAATGGTTGAGAATGGTTCGAGAATGAAATTAGATGTTACTGGAATTTTTCAAGTACCGTTCGCGAGAGGTAATGAATTGAAGCAGTGACTGGAAGATAAACGTTACGGGCTTCCTTTAAAGACTTTTAAAAGGGCTTTTCTAAGGACGTAATGCATGAAGAACACGAAGTATTTCATAGTTAAATAAGCGGTACAATTGATTTTACGTAATTCTTTGTAAAACCTCGCGATAAAAAATGTCGAGTGCAAATTCAACCCCGTGAAATACCTTAGTTGGAAAATTCGCTATTGCAAGTGCTGCGAATATCTCCGTTCCTTCCGACTACGAACGCAAGATAAAGTATCTCGTACTTTTACTTCTTCTCGCTTTTTATTACGGAATTGTAGACTCGGAGAAACGAAGGAGGAAAATTAATGGTAAAGAAATTAAAAAATCAAGAGTAGTAAATACTGTCTTCTTCCATACACATGTACATTCTTCCACGTACATATGTACATCATGATTCTGTTTTTTCTTATAATAATGTTAAAAAATAATTTAATTAATTAGATTTAATAATTCATCGATATAATTTGTTGCGTCATAATAAATTTAATATCATTATAACACATTTGCAAGATATGCAGAGATAATTTGAATTTCAACACTCTGTATGCGACGAGTGTAAAAAAAATTAAAACCTCAGTTTTTAAATCATTCTTTAATCTTCTTTGTTTGCTAAATTTTAAAGTTTACAAAGGTTACATGTAACAACGTTAAGCATTTTGGACGATGTATGTGCATAAGCTTTATGTACACGTTATTACCTAAATACAGATTTTAATTATTTTCCTGCATTATTCAATTTATTTTCGCAACTTCGCTTTCTTTATTATAATTTCTATTTTAATAAAATTATTTATGATTACACATTTTAGAGTAAATTAATATTATAAGTGATTAAAAAATGCTTCATATTTATATGCGCCATTTAATTTTTTATTTGAAACCTATGATTTAAAAATGCATTTACTAATTAATTTTTTAACCCAACTTAATATTCACAATACCTGTTGTTGTACAATCTGCACTGAGAAAAAATATTGTTAATCCCAAGAAATATTTAGTCCGATACTTTCAACTAAACATTTTAGTTAGTTAACTAAACATTAGTTATTTTAACAACTTATTTAGTTTCTTTAATCAAGAATTAATTAATTTAACTAATGTTTAGTTAACTAACTAAAATGTTTAGTTGAACGTATCGGACTAAATATTTCTTGGGATTAACAAATTTTTTTTCTCAATGTGGGCTTTACTAATTTCAATACAGGATGTTTTAACGTCGCGTATGTAAAATATCAATAAAATTATACATAATAAAATTTAATTATAAATTTACTCTTTTAGTTCAAGAATTTACAAAATTTTAGAGATTACGTATATAGATGCAGCAATTATAATTATATCCGAACAACAAAATAATATATTTGTCATTGCGTGTCCTGTTGATTATGCAGATGAAGTTAATATGTCATTTATTTGTTTATTGATAAAATCGTACGTTGCGGTCCGCTTTTACTTCCAGTCACTGATATACTACTGACTTAATGCAATAATCGCGGGTAATGATATAATCGGACGTTTTATGCAAATTACACAGGCAGCCATTTAATTCCTTAATGTACCGTGCATATAAAGTGTAACATTTAATATGCCGGCTTTTTCCCCTGCTATCGTTAAGGCCGTATGTGTGCACGTTTATGCGGTGCGAGATTAGATATATTATGGTAAACCATTAAAGAGAGCTAACCCCTTGAAAGTAGTACGCATCGCAGTTATCCAACCTCGCGAGCATGTCAGGCTCGCTTTAACGCTAATTAATTTAACGAAGAGCACTCGTGCATCGGGGATCTTGACAACGTGGAAACCGCAGCTTAGGAACAAATGCGCGTGTATGTACAAAGAGCGTCGTTGAAGATGCTTTTTCCGTAATAATAATCTATCGTATAATTAAAAAATAAAAATTAAACGCCGCTCTACATTGTTTGACATTCTATTTATTATACCAGACCGGTATATTTAATGAAATCCTCTATATGCAGAGCGCAGTAGACAAATTTTAACAATTATTCATCAAAGAATAAACTTGACTGCAAATTTTTCTTTGTACACCTTACAATTCACCAGCAACGTCAAAAAGAAGCTTCATATAACAGTATCATAATAACGGATTAATTTGCGCAAATCCACTGCAATGTTTTGATCGCGAGAGGATGAATATATGTATCGCTTTATCAATGCACCATTGCCACCATTAACGCACATCGCGACACATGTCGACGGAAAGGAAGAGCTTCATCCAGTTACTGTAATTCGTTCACTTCGCCCCTGCACGTAAACACGTCGGTGAAATTAATCGATTGACTGTGTGTGAGATGCTTCGCCAAAGTGCTTAAAGAATTTCTAAAGGTTTCCACGGAAAAATCGGGTTTCCAGCTCTATCCACTCCGTCGCTCTCTTCCCCCGATCGTCGTTATTCCACAAGCGGGTAATCCACGGGTGGGGAACCGATAGAGCCAGCCATTTTCCTATCAGACATTGGAAAAACGTGTCTATCGAATTGGAATATATAACGGCAGCCGGAGGTAGAGAAGATCCGGGCAGGATACGCTCGGTACGTGGTGGTTTCCACGTATCATCTTCCTCGTACACATAGCCGCGCGTGGCGCCGCGCCGGCATCCCGGATTTCACGACCGCCCCCCGCGCCCGAGAGGGCTGAGGGAGAGCGCCATTCTTCTCACTTGTTCGTGCACGAGCCGCGCGCACGGCTCTCGTGCGAGAGAATATTTCTTCTTATCGACAAGTCGCAATAGCGGCGCGCGGCGTCTGGGAAGATACTCGCTCGCTCGGCACGATGGGCTCTTTATGAGCGAGGCAGATTTACAGGCGTGGAAAAGCTCCGGCCCGTGCGCGCCCGGTAGAAAGAGCTCCTTCTCCCGTTCTCCGTAGACAAGAACGTGTGCCTTTATCGCGCGCGCGATACGAGAACAGCTTGTATTAAGGGGGTTATCGTCTCGAGCAGCGTTTTTATCTGGCGAACAGTGCAGTCGTGAAGAATGATCAAAGGGAGACGCGATAAATTGATGTTCGCTGAGGTTAAACAGAGAAAATTGAAGACGCCACCATGTGCAACTCTCAAAATTCACAATATATATTATATATATAACAAGGAAGATTTTAAGTAACTTATTATAAATGTGAAAAGCAATTAATAGATATATTTAATAGATAGCTGAACATTTTATTTTATTCTTTAAAGTTTTTTACAAAAATTTTATTAACTTTTTGAAGTGACTTTTACTAGAAAGTGATCTTATAACACAAGCTGTTAAGTTTACGTTTGCCTAAATTGAACGTCTTTTTTTTCCAAGGTGTCTAAAAATATATTTCTAATTTTAAAGATTATAATATTGAATTTTTTTCTGCTGATTGTACAACTTTTTTATTTGTACAAACTGCAAACACAGCCCATATTAATTGCCTCAATGAACAGGGCGCAATCAATACTCCATGATTTCCGGGTCACTTGGCGTCGCTTGACGGGATCAGTACGTTTGCGGATGCAAAGAAATCCTCGTACGACGTATTCTCGATGGTCGCAAACAAGAGCGGACATTCTCTACACCGACTGATATAACGAGGTGCATTAATTAGACCGATCGATAGCCTGTGATTAACAGGTCAGCCATCGCTACCTCGTGTCCCATTTATTTGTGTTCGCTCCGACTGCATACACACACACACACACACACATTCTCTCTCTCTCTCATTTTATTTTTATTATACCAATAAAGCTCACCGCTCCGGGAGACCTCAAATACAAGGACTTTGATATACTGTCGGTGAATGTATGCAAATGTAAGGGTGCAGCTGTGCGGTTGATGAATGCATCAGAATATGTTAATTAACGTGGATAAGAAAAGATAGCGTCGCGGCTAGCCTGCGAGTAATGCCATGCTCATCAATTTCTTCATGTCAATTGTGAGCACGCTTATATACCCTATTATTTTTATTGGATATCTAATTCATTCGTAAAGTTGTTTCATATTTCTTTAAGATTAAGAAAGAGGAAGAACTACACGTTACTTTGTATATAGTATATAACAGAAAAGCATTGACAGCTGACATAAAAATCTTTATCGAACTCGGCATGTATTCGGATATCTCGCTATAACAAGAACGACCCAAGACTCATCCGCATTCACCGTGAGATAATTGAATAAGATTTTGCTTTCCTGAATAAAGCGTTTTAGCGAAGCAAACAGGGTAAACAGGGTGTATTGATTATATGAAGGTTTATCTACAGAAGACAGCTTATTCTTTTGATGCGCACCCTCACTCTTTGCTCAATAGCTCGTTATTGCGCATATATGCTGGAAAAGAAACGTAGTTGATGCATAATTATCTGGTATCGGTGGTTATGGAAAATTAATATCGTTTTTACAGTTATAAAATATAATCAGAGAAGAATCCGTTCGTATCTACAAATTATTAGTTATTAACAACATCATCTGAAGAATAGATAATTATTTAGTGTAATAATTGATTTTTCCTTTCCGATTTTATCATAATTATTAAAGTTAGAATTATTTAACAAGCATTGGTTGTAAAAGCACCGATTATCAACCAATAAATTCCTTTCTCTTTTTATTTTTAAACTAAATAAACCATTTGTAAAATTTTCCGTGAATTAAAGACTTTATTGAGTTGCCACCAGATATTACGTTCTCACAGATACGCACACGTCGAGCCGAGATTCTCACAGGGGAATATTCTCTTCTTATCGTGACAGAGAAATAACATATTCTACAACGATGAGATACGCTGAGCCTTTCGAGAAAATAGAATCTCCGTGCTACGAAGAGATTGATATATGTTCAGAACAGGTTTAGGGTTTATCTATCAGACCGACGATGTGCTGCCTGCAGGCAGTTGAATCGGATGACTGCTGTAGAGTTTTGCTTTCCTATTGTTAGCGGTTTTCTGTTATCATACATATATATCATTTTGCGATGTGTTATCTTTTATTGCAGTATATCACATCTAAAATTGTATTTATGTGCATGAATTCCAATTCTATAAAATATAATAATACGAATCCATTTCGTCATTTTGGATTACATAAACATTTTCAGATTAACTCCATATTTGATACAATTTGCGAGAACATGCGCAAAGTGAGAAATACAAAATTCGCAATTTACGAGCTATCTGCATGCAGTAATGTTTAATATCACTGTTTAAGTCTCTTTATAACTACCATCGTTTCGTCTGGAATAATTTTTTTTGCAAACGTGACAATTTTATTCGTAGTGAGAGAATTAAGTTCGGCTTCTCATCGTGACAATTTATCGTATGTAGAAATTAAACGGAACGTGTCCAGATTTCCGCAAGGAATGCAAGTCTCATTGTTTGGAACGAATACGACGCGGAATAACGTCGCGTCCAGTTATCTTAACATTGAATTAAACGGAATAATGTAATCCCTTGTGATTAACAGATCGCCCGACAATTTAATTCCTCCTGTGTCAATTCAAATCGGTTACTGAGGACATCGGCCGGTATCTCAGGCAGCGCGGACAACGTCGAAGTGCCGCCACGAGCGCCTCGTGTCACCATGATTGGCCGCCGTTCAGTTGAAACGTAAAGCGACGCAGTCGCGCGTCGACAGATGTTTGACTTTGGATTAAACGATCCGTCAGACCTAAACGATCGCCGTTAATCGCTGGAAAGCGGCGGAATCGCGTTACACGATTATTCACGCGCACGCTCGTAATGCGCGCAATTCAAAGGGAATTACGCGAGAGGTGAAAGCCGATTTACTTCGACGTATTCGACGGATCGGCGTGGCGGACGTATAACATTGCGGAAGCAAAAACGCGGTTATTACCGTCGACGTTGAGCGTTTCGATCGGCATCGCGAGCGTGGACATTGCTCGATTTCGAATTTTTCGCCCCTGGAAGCACAGTGTGAAAGCGCTATGTGGAAAGGTTTCATTAATTAAATTTTCGTTCTCTGTTCCTCTGTATTGCGCGCATAATATATTATTATCTAGAAAGAGATAAGCTTTTTCAAAAATAACTCTTTAACTTCTAAATTGAAATTCATAAAAAATTATTCTATAAATTTCGTAATACCCAAATATAAAGCTGGAACTGATGAAACTAATCTCTATATAAACGGACTGGTACCGGCTTTTCCCATCATGTGTGGTTTTAAAAGGTAAACAACAGTAGTGCGTAATCGTACTTCCTCTTTCCCCCTGCAAACGCGGCGGGTCATAATTCTTCTTCTTTTTATAAGTATAAACGGGGCGGCGAAACGGCGCTTTTGCAGACGTTAAGAAGTTTCTTAAGCTTTTAGGAGCACGAAACGTTGCGAGCACTTGGAAGCTAAACTCGCCGACAAGAAGGAAAGCGGAAAAATGGCGTGGAAAAAGAAGAAAAATGTAAAACGTTATTTCGCGACGATGAACCAGGTCAAATAACCGTTTGCATCACGGGCAGTGTCGAACAATTAATCGGTGACGATAATTTATCAACCATTTACGTAAATAATAAATGGAATGGCGAGCATTTGTCATACATGAGAATCGTGATTATTATGCATCTAATTAAAAATAATGTGTAATCTAAATCAACCGTCCTATATTTTATAAAGTTTTAAAGATCTTTCTAGGCGTAATTAAAAAAGACAGAGCTCTTTGACAGAGGCAGACGTCGACCTCATCGCGCGCTTTTTCACCAAGTCCTCGCCGAACTGTCAGCGTGTTATTTACATTTAACCCATATACATACCGCACTGTAACGCGGGAAATTGTCCTCGCACCTTCAACCGGAAATAAATGTCAATACGATAGCGCGCAAGCTGCCGGTGCCCGGAGCGCAAAATGAACGTAAGGGATCGCCTATGCTAATTTATGGACGAGGCTTTCCGTGGCCGCAAAATGAAAATGATAAGCGTTATTTAAATCGCGTACGCGCGCGTACGTACACGCGGCTGGATGCGGCGGCGTCGCCATGAAAACGCGGCCAACGTCGAGCGGTGTTTGTAAAATACACAAGTATTATATGGCGGGGCGCGGTAGAGAGAGAGAGAGAGAGAGAAAGAGAGCGCACACCGCGCACTTTTGTTCGCGCTGCTGCATTATTCATGAGTGTACTTATAAGCCACTATTGCATCGCGTTGCACCGCGCCGCGTTCTCCTCTCGTTCTTCTCTCTCGCTCGCGCGCCGCCTCCGGCGCGCCCCGCGTCGCCGGAAGAGCCGTTCTCCGCGCGGCGAAAAATCGACTACGGGCTCTCTCGAACGTATACGCGCGCCCGAGCGATGTATCTCGTAACGAAAACTTTATCGGAATCGCGAGGCTGCGCGCTTTAAGCCGGGGATCCGGCTTTCGACAGGACGATGTGGCGCCGACGCGACACAGCAGGCTTTCAGAATCGCCGAAGCCGCCTGTGGCGGTTACTTGCCCCACATAACGTGCGGGGCTTACGATACTTCGATAGTATCGGTGTATTAATGTTATTCTCTTTCTATTTTTTCTCGCCGAGACTTCCACCACCGTGATACCAGAGACGCGATCAATATATCAAAGGCTAAAAAGCCAAAGTTTGGCTCACAAAGGCTAAACTGATCAATTCCACTATTTAAATGTAAATTTCTAAATTTTATACACATGATTAATTTATATTTTCATCATTTTTCTCTACTTATTATATTATACAAAGTTAATTAATCCGGTTTTCCATTTTTCTAATACATATACTAATTATCTGTTTGTATTATTAATTTATCACAGAAAATTTTTTATTACGTTCCAAAAGCGATACCGCAAGATACTGATCCCGTTTTGGGAAAGCTAAAACACACAATATCTAAAGTGTATAATCTGTCTAATAAATAATAATTACATATGTATCGGGGTCGCTTTGACGTAAATTAAATTTTAATTTAAATGAAGTAATTTGTATTAATCACCTGCTATTCGTACAAAAACTGTTCAAGAATAAACCGCAAGGTACATGGAGCATTAACTAATAAAAACATTGAAGAGATTAACTCACGTTTCTCTCTCTCTCTCTCTCATTTCGATCTAAAATTAAATTTTAATGGAAGGGAAATAAATCAGTTTAATCATCTACGCGATTACGTACCCCGATGAATATTACGTTTAGGTGTACTACTGACTATAGTAAACTTTTAAAATTATACAGTCGTTCGTTCAAGAGGCGGGAACTTCGGCGCGTTTTTTATAAGACTGAGACCGAGGAGAGGCACATGAGGTTAAAAAAAACTCATTAATAATGTAGGAACTTTCTTTCGCGTCGCGGTCGGTGGTAATCCATAGCTATTTTCCGGCTAAAATTTTTCGCGATCGAGCCTCCCTTCCTTACTAAATTAATTAGCGGTTCGGTCCACGATAACGTTGCTCGCAATCAATGTTCTTAATAAACTCGATATTTAATACACATCACGTGCCGTTCTCGCATTGAAAGCAACGGTGAGTACGGTGAGAGTAAGTTTTCTTTCCTGGTAAACATCACGAAAGAGTGAGTTTACGACGGAAGAAGCACATACTACATCGGACGGCGCAAATGTCTCGTTAAAACTCTCGGAAGATCATTCTTCGGTAAACGTCACACTAGAATGTGAAAACGTGTACTTAACCACACGTAACTTGTCGAAAGTATTTATCGGAGAAGATGGCATGCTGCGGGCGTTCCTAAGAAGCTTTTTCCCATTTCGCGCAAAGAAGCTTTATTCCTTAAGCTTTTTTCAAATGAAATATTGATCATTCATCGAAAGTTAATGTATCAAAGACATGATATACCATGACATTATGATACGAAAAGTATCTCATTAATTTCCTCGAGGTGATTATTGTTCTAGGCGCGCGGACACGTGATTATGTGACAAATAACGATTTCTTACATTTTGTCGAACGTTTTAAATTTTTTAATGCACGTACGTTTCTCGAAATTCTTGAAAATTTACGCTAAAAATCATACATCTCACATATCACGTATGATGCTTCTGTGCTTCTTTCACATCGGTAATGCCTCTCACCTAAGATGTCTGCAATATTTACGAGATACACCGAAATGTCGCAAAATCAAGTTTTTCTGGTATTCGTTATTCGGTTTGATGTTCGTGTCTCTTTTATTTAGTTTCTACGATTTACTTCCGTCGCATATATGCCAGCTGACACCGTTTTTGTTAGCTGGAAATATATCACTGCAGGAATATTTCTAGCTCTAACTTGTATGATCCCCTCCTTCTCCTTCGTAGATATATTCTATTTTTTCGATCCTCGATTTTCTATATTTATGATTGAACGTGAAAAATATTTAAATATTATTGTAATTTTGTGATATTAATGTCGTTTGTAAAATTTTAAATATATTTAGCTATTCTCTTTTTCCATCTTTTTTATACATTTTTCCCTGTCTTCTTCTTTTTAAAACCATCATATGATATTATTCAGCAAAACATATGCGTATTTTATCAATCGAGCTAATTATGTTACTTTTTTTTTGCTCTTATTAGATAATTTCGTGCACATATAGCTACTTTTAATAGGAATTTAGACTAGCGCAGGTAATCGAATTCGCTACAAGCATTTTACGTAAACTTTCGATTGTAGTCGAAATCTATTTGTGTCAATCATGATCGGTGCTTTCAACATCTCTCACGCGATACAATTTTCCATTCTATATCTTACAAAAGATTCATGATTAAGATGGCACTTGTCAATGACTAGGACATCCCCTTCACATGCACTGATCGATCATCGGCACGCGAGGCAAACACTTCCTGTGAAGCATAGGCGTGAAGCGCACACGTTGTTATACATGCAGCCGATACGTACACAGACGCACGAAATTTCGTCTTGATTCGGCGAGAGTCGACGCTCGTTTTGCAGGGTACACAATGTGTGTCCCGTGAGAGCGCCCGCCGCTGGAAATCAGCAGTTTTCACCGTGAATGCCGACGGCGGGGACCGCAAAAAGCGGTAGAAAGTTACGGTTGATATGCGTCGCGGGCACGTAACACCCGACGAACACGAGAACCAACTTCTTGCTGGTTGGTACGCGATACCGTCCATCGTTCACCGCACACGAGAGAGGCAGAGAAAGAGAGAAAAAGAGAGGGAGAAAGAGAGAAAGAGAGAGAGAGAGAGAGAGAGAGAGAGAGAGTGGGGGGAGGGGGAGGGAGAGAGATGCAAGACACAGCATGCAACCTTTGTGCAGAGCGTCTGCGTGTATGCGCTCTCGTTTACGCGTGACACGTCGCGAGAGAGCGTGGTTCGCAACACTCTGCACTCGGTAAAATCTCTCCAACGCGAGCTGCGACGGTGAAACGGCCTGCCAAGGGCTGAATTGGCCATACGACGGACAATGCCCGTGCTTTCGATGCTGAAACTCGAGCTGGGGGGCTTGCTGTCAAAAGGGTTGAATAGGTGTAATGCCACTCGCAACAAAAACTGAGGGTTTCGATTGTGATGTCGTTTATTAGGCCGGTAACAAGGGCTTGCCACGTATTTCTATCAAATAAACTTGAAAGCGAAAATGTATTTTGAAGTAATATTTATTAATCGAGATTGCTATTGATTCACTTCAATAGATTCTCTGGAAAAGAGTATAGAACAGCAATTCTCTTTTGAAAAAATTTAAAGCAATTCTAATTAAAACTGGAGTTTAATAAAGAAACAATGAACTCGCAGTACCATTATCTTTTTATAATAATTGATTAAAATAATATTTAGAGATCAGTTTTACAGAGATATTGAAACAATATAAAAAAAATACATTTATCTAAAACTTTTTTTCGGCTAATAAATATCATTCGTGGACATTAGAATTATAAGTTCCTTACGATGTCTTATACTACTAATTAAGAAAAACATTTTATTTGCCGGATACGTCAACCTCTTTTCTTCGGAATTCGCATTCTCCCTTGTTTTTACTAAGGCTACTTAAAGTTTGCTGAAAGCATTCTTCGTAAATTCTTGTGTTTTTCAACGTCCCGACGCTCCGGCAGGACGCCCCGAGCGGCGTCAACGAAGTAACTCCGAAGGGTTAACGATTCTTCAAAGTAAGGAACGGCAACTATTCTCCCATCTATCCAAGCTTCCATTTTCAGGCCGTCGGCAGTTTGCTAAACTATCTTGCGTTAGTCGCGAAAGGCAAAAGTGTCAGCATCGTTTCCGTCCAGCCGATATGCGATTTTGTTCCATTTGGAATTACATTTTCGCGTAGGAAAATTGATAAATTAAAAAATTTTATTTTAAAATAAATATGAAGACCAAATTATAATTTTGACTATAGTACGCAAAATAAAATTAAGGAAACAGGAGACAAAAAATTATCGGGGATATACATATTTTGCTAACTAAAAAAAAAAAAAACTTCATGCTTTGTGAACTTCAATTAATATTCATTTTTTCTCTTTCTGCAGCAACGTTCTATTTTTAATAAATTATTAAATTTATGTCATGTTTTTTATATTCTGAAATATTTTTTTGCATATTTTTATTTTCTCATATTTTTTACATTATTATACATATAATTTTTAACATGGTAAACTATAACGAAAAGGTATTCAGAATATAGTAAGCGTCGCCTAAGAGGGAATCGTCACAAAATTGACGAGTGAGAATTGCATTGAACGACCGATTCGCTATTTTGATGGTGAAACATCGGAACCCGATAAGCGGCCGCGATTATTTGATTATCACCGGGGACGCGTCGCAGAGCCATCGTAGGACATTTCCGCGCGAAAAAAAAACGATAACTATTTACATACATTCGCATCTCTAGCCGGCTAACAGAGGAAGCGAATTATTCCGTTTGAATCGAACTTCGATGAGAATGAGCCACTCAGCGAACCGGGACACACGCGAGATATTTACACTGTCAGGAGGACTGGTGAGAGTGGATTAGTGCGCGGTCGAATACGTGGGTGCGTTACACGGGACTCAACGCGATTTTCCAATTTACCCCGATCGATCCGCTACGCCTGGCCCCGAGGCGAAAGCGCATATCGCGCATAAAGTAGCCAGTTTTCATTATTGAGGCAAATTCGACGTGGCGTACTGCTGAATATTTGCAATTCGAATTAAGGGAAGCGTTAATTCAATGAAATGGCAAAAATAAATGCGCGATTGCGAGCATCTTCAATTGAAGGAAAAATTCGCTCGGACACACTCGGTTATGACTGAGCTTAGTCCGTGGAATATTTTTGGAAAGCGACTGATTTTTTATTAAAGGATAGAAAAAGAGAGGCAGAAAAAAAGGAAGAGAGAAAGAAAGAAAATAAACGTTAATTGAAGTTCGCTAAGCACGACGCTTCTACTTTTAGTTATCAAAACCATAGTATATCTCGGGGTTAATCATTTAATTTTCTACCTGCTATTTTCTTTATTTTATTCTTGCATACTGTATTTAAAATTATACTCTTACTCTTATTATTTCTTATAGAATGAATTTTAATTTACCAATTTTTTTACGCGGAAATATAATCTAGAGAAATATCGGATTGTATTATACAAATTTTTGTAGTATTATCCCAATTATCATGACGTACAAATTAACGCCACGTATAAATAACCGATAAGAGTTTACTTGAATCTAATACACGAGCAAATTTATTTTACGTAAATTATGTATCGCGTGTGTTGCACGATCAATAATTATGCAGTTTTGTAAATATTGAATTTAGAGCGCAATAACGAAATCGGGCAATCTGTCACCAAGGCGTTAGCTTTGCAATTGTCTTCTGTGAAATTCTCCGCAAACGGAAAAGCGATTTACGCATATTCGCGTGTATAAACGGACCGTGTTCCAACCTAGCGGCGATCACATCACATCAGTTCTATCACATCGTTCGCGTTTGTACGGCGTTTGTGTCGCACGAACTGTCATTTCCACACTGCACAATGCACCAGTTAGCGATTAATTTACCCGTCTCTCGGCTGGGTTTTAAGGCCCGTGCAAACAAACGATGATGTTTGATGGGATACCGGCGGCGAAATGTCCCCCGTGTTCATTCCGGGATACACCGGCTTAAAGAAAAATTATTTCCTCCGCAACGAACACCACCGCCGCGGCGCCGCGCCGATTCGTAGACGGGTGAGAAAATTCGAGCTCGCTCCGCGGCATTTTAAAGCCTGTAATCCGCAGAAGAGGATATAATGGGATTTACGGCTCGAATTGAATTTTCGTGCATAGGGATCAGCACCGTGCGCCGGCTGAATTCGAGCATAATAAACGGATATACGCGATTTTTTAACTACGTTATTTATTTACGCGAGTAAGTATTTACGGGCAAGTTTTGATTTTTCAAGCAGTTAAAGAATCGCGATTATGCACGAATAAAATGGAAATGGTTTGTACGTGAATTAAATTTTTTGCGGAAATTTTTATCGCAATATACTGTAGCAATTACAAAGCTTTCGATATGATATGATATGAAAATATGTATAAAAATATATCTCCATAAAGTCATGAATATAAATTAGTAAGAAAATGTTTTACACGCAATTAAAATAATCTAGCTTCGCGCGAATAGAATCTCAATTTCACAATTTTCTTTTTTAATATCATGACAAAGAGAATTATAGAATTTCCTCTCAGATTCTGTCACGAGTTACAAATGGTCCGAAGCAGGCTTTATCGGTCTCCTTTACAAAGGCCATTCCTTTCGCGCATTGTATCACGAAATGCGAGAACGTGGGAAATCCAAGAAAGTAACGATAATGACCCCGCAACAGTTTGCCGGGAAACTAATGGTTTCGCTGCAAGTTTGGATGGCACCTCGCGTGGCGCGACACAACATCTCCGTGTTGTGTCTTGTGCGGAAAATAGAAGCTCCCTGCGGTCTGGATTGAGCTCCATGCGAATGCACGGTGTTTCGAGGCTCGCCGCTATGGCTCGCGGTCCAACCACGATGGCCGTTGATAACGTCGGTACGTTGGGGAGGCGAGCTTTACTTTGAAAAGCCCGTAGCATCACCGTCGAAACTCGGCAATTTTTATGTGACCCGGTCGCGCTTTGGAGGATTTATTATTCCGGCGAGCGACTGAATTTTACGACGCCTTTGCGTCAATATAGAGTGAGCGAGGAATGCACGGTAGTAATGTAGGAGCGAGGAACGCGAGGGGGAAATGAAAATATGAAGTAGAGCAGAGAGATAAGGGAGTACAAAGAGACAGATAGAAATACGAAGAGACGAGGCGGGCGGAGAGTTAGAGAAAGAAACGCATCTTCAAGCGCGTGGGAATAAAAGCGTTAAGAATTGTCCACGAGTTGCGGAACAGAGGAGAAAGAAAGACCGAGTTTTGTTATAGAATGCAAACATAGCGATAAAATGGCATTAAGGGAAGTAATATCGGCCTTAAGATGCGACAGATTTTATTTCTGTAGAAGTTTATTTTAGGTACCGACAATATTCTTTTGTATTGTGCACAAATCGCAATGTTCTAGAAGCACATTTACGTGTATTATCAAAGTTACAGTACATACTCATTCTTTATAATAAATAAATATTAATTTGTAATAATTTAATCGATATATACGATACTAAATTTTCTCGATAAAAAGTTTTGTGTAAGATATATAAAATTTAAAGCGGTTAAACATATTTCTGCAATTTCCAGGATAAGAAAAGCTAAATTTAACGTTATCTCTGAGAGAAAGATTTAAATAATATACAAATTTCTATTTTCTTTTGAACTCCATGACACCAGACAGACTAGACGTCGAAGTGCTATGCGCCGCCAAAGTATTAATAATGGACGGGACGTCTGACGGGCATATATTGCAATCTTTTCCCATGACAAGAGCGCATGCCGGTAATTGACTGGCGAAACGACGTGGCGCGTTTACGACACTGCGACACCTTGATTCGTCCATAATGGCCCATCAAGCCTTTACGATCGATGATACCCGCCATTGAGTTTCTCAAGGTCCGTCGCGCAAGTGGCTACGGAGAAACGTAACTTATTCACGAGTCCGAAACCACATTTATTTCCGGCAGCTCGAGTTATCCGCGCGTTTTACGTGATACTAATCATTAGTATTAACCGACGTGGAAATTAAATCAATTAAAACTACACGGCTGCACAGCAGCGAGCTAATGTGATTCTATATTTATTTTTAACAGTCGCGGTGGATATTGCGTCGACTTTCGTTACTACATCGATATCTCCCCGCATGAGGAGACGATAATAGCAAGTTGATCCCTCTTTTAATAGGTTCATCTCCTTTTTAAGACACCTACAAATATCGCACCGCTACCGGGGGGATGAAAAGAGCGCCTCGTGTATTCACCATCGCGCACCCTCGTACACCCTATAAATCACGATTGTATCGCGCTGGTCCTCTGCAACACGAAGAGAGCTTGCTCGGTGTCAACGCTCGGGCACCGCGTAATCATATTCGTCACGAACAGGCGGCTTCGCCGCGTGAATTTACGAGCGCGGGTTTACGATTTCGTCGCAGCGAACGGCGACGAACGGCACGGCGCGAGTCGACGAGGTGTCCGTCTTGATCTACAGCTCGGACGACCGCGTTAGAGATCAGGAAATTATCGTGGAAACCCGACGCTAATTATCATCTCATCCCCATCGTTGTACCCGACGAACTCATGACGCGAGAACTTCAATCGATTGGTCGCTTCGGCGGAAGTCATCACACACCGGCTGTCAGAACGCCGCCGCCCTTTCATTATCTCGCATTTAATCGCCCTGATGCTCGTCGATTCTCTCTCCTCCCCCTTCTCTCTCTCTCTCTCTCTCTCTCTCTCTCTCTCTTCCTCGATTGTGAGACTTTAATAGTTGACTGCTTGATTTCACGAAGATAGGCCTCTGTTATACTCGTAACTTTTGGGATCTTTATGTTCACGTTTATATATTATATATTGTATATTACGTGACTTCTGTAATTTGCGCGTCATAAAAAAATGTACGTAAAATTACATGCATAACAGATACAAAATTTATGCTATTTTAATAATATATATGAAATATAGGTATATTTTTCACACTTTATTCATTTTTTAACATACATATTTTTTAAAGTGTGAACAAATTAAAAATTGAAGTCTTTTATTGTTACATGTTTTTCAACTGTTACATTACTTTTTCTTTCTGACATTCCGTTCGTATAATTCGTGAATATTATAAAAGAGAGTGATATTAAAATTGTGAATAGAAATATAGAGAATTTTCATAAAAAATTGCTTTTATCCTCGATAACTGTGTCAGAGGAAAATATGTAACAATTTGCAATTAATAACAATAATTGTCAGTTCGTAGGATGCGCGCTGTCGAACCTCCAATCGTCACGTCGCAATACGTGTCACTTCATATATCGAAAGCATTATTTCAGCAATTTTTGCAACGAGAAAGCTTGTCGCGATACTCGTTTGATTTACGACTGCGTGCACCGGAATGCGCCAGAAAATGACTGAATCATCGAGTTTTGAATTCGCTTGCGATAGTATCGCCATTGTCGGCAAATCCCCAGCATGCTGCAGCTCGTTTGCCTTCAATGACTCGGCAGTTCTACGAGAACAACAGGACAACCGTACGAAATCTTATCGTAACTGCAAGTGGAGGACCGTAACGGCAGCCGTGAGTCAGCGCGTCGTCGACGATCGCTTGATCTCTTTTTTAGTCCACGGTTATGGCAAACGCGTATTCGAGCGAAAAATCATTCCGAAGTACAAAAATGCCCGAGCGCATTAAACGGCTATGCAGTAAATGCACGTTTTTACAGTGTAAACATATTAAAAGCGGTAAAATTTACTAAACTTCATATAATAAACATCACTTACATTTCAATTACATATCTCGATAAAATATCGTTTACTTCTAAGTTACAACATATTGAAAGATATTATTTTATAGTAGAGAAAATCTCAAATAATTATATCATTTTCTCATATATAAATTTTTGTATATGTCAGTACAGTAAAATTAATATTGTTAAAATTAATTACTTATAAAAAATAATTTTGGAGTCACGTTCTAAAATATTTCTTCTCAAAAATCAGTATTGTCAAATATAATCATGTGACTTTTTCGAGAAAACGTATCTATATGCATCTGTCATAACAGTATTAACTTCATATTGATGTTCGAAAAATGCAGTTCATGATATTTCTTCGAGCTTGCAAGATTCGATCCCCGTTTTAGTTTCAATCGTTTCGTCAGTTTCGGGTCTACGTGATGCGAGTATTGAATAGGAGCACCGAGCAGCGGAGTGTAGTAGTTACGTATAGTAAAGCGCATTAATTCGATGGCTCATAGTAGCCTGACTTATTGGCCGTTGGGTCTTTATTAATCAATACGTGCGCGGTTCATTGAAATATTAAAATAACGAGAAGAATAAGAAGTTACTAGTTCTCTCTTTTTATTTCACCTTGCATTATTTTGCGTAGATAAGTCAAGCTACTATGACCCAGCGAATTAATACACCTCACCGCACGAGACGCTCTTTTTCTACTTCCGCCGTTTTACGGTCATTCAGACGATGATTCGTTCAATAAACGTTGTTACGCGTATAGTTGCCGAGTCGATTATCTTTCCTGTATAACTGTTGTGGAAGAGAAATGATAAAAAAACGCTTGTCTTTTTCCACATTTGAGATTCGATCGCGCATTTGATATGACAAAAAGTAGAAATATTTATTCAATCAAAATTTTCAGATTATTGATTGAAGCCTTATTACCTTATGCTAATTACTTTAAATTTGTATAATGTACTGATTAACTTTTTAATTTTAATATTAATTCTCAAATATTAATCGCAAAATAGTTCTTTTTTATTTTATCTTCAAATATACTATACTCAGGAAATAATTTATAACGTAAAATACATAAGAGAAATAATATACAATGGAATTATATCGACGATGATATAATTCCTCAAAAAAATAAGCAAAAAATATTTGAGTTTAAAAAAAGTGTAAAAATATTATTAATTTTCGAGTCTATTCTGTCGAAGACAAAGTCTCATATGAAAAGCTTTATTCTATATTTCCAAACTATTCTGTCGAAAATCTCGTATAGAAAACTTTATTCTATATTTTCAATTTACTTTTGCACGAAGAATTGCATTTGCCTCGGTTGCAGTATCAATTTTAACTGTCCATAAAAATTTATTGCTTTACATATTAGCATGTAAATAATCTATTCGATCGCGAATACTTCAGTCATCATTAAAAATTTTTGCAGATCAATATCAATTAACTTCTACGAGAAATATCTCGCTATTCCTTTTGTAATGTATCTACTTTTGTTTAAAAAATCGATACATCTCGTCTAACAGTTTCCACGGAATCTTCTGTGTACACCAGATGTACGTATCTCATACATTTCCACAATCCCAAGAATAATCCGCTACGCTGCGTATCGTATCGCGTATGCGCCGGTAAATATTGTTTACCGATGGAAAAGTGTCCGAATCGCGTAAACGCTTCGGTGACGGCGAAACGAAAAGAGTGGAGATGTCGAGGAGCCGGCTTATTTCTGAGCCAGGATAGTATCAGAAATCGATGGCGGCTTAACCTACCGTGTATCTGCGCAATAACACGTTGAGGCTACACCAAGGATAAAGTGCAGGATAAAATGAAGTCGATTGATGATACAATCTCGTGAATTATTTTTATATTAGGCCCAACTGGGATGATAATGCATGCGCGTATCGACGCATTTTCACAAAATCGAATCGATCCCTCATTCTTTTTGCAAAACGTTATTTTCTTTTCTTGACTGAATTGAGGACATTACAAAAATTTAAAAGAGATTTTCTATAATGAATTTCCCGGACGAATAAACACAACGATCAGCGTGAGTATTACTTTTTGTGGACGCGAATCGAATTCGTACAGCGAGAGATCGTAAAACGAGGTTGAGTAGATCGCAATCGAATCGCTTGGACCCGAAATAAGATGGTCTATAGAGAAGGAATATAAAGATTCTGCTTGATTTTATTTCTTCTACGCTCTAGTAGTGTTTTAGTAGAGTTTTACAACAGGTTGAATTCTGC